>NC_080424.1:2015000-2287500 GCF_029873635.1 Malania oleifera | reverse complement strand
GTGCTATATGTGTGCAATCAACACTCAAAGTAATAACTATATCTAATCAAGCACAAGAGTGTATCAGCAAGCTAATCTTTGAAACTATGTATAAATGTAAATCTCAATCACAGCTTAGGGTTTCAAAGATTTCTACCAAGAGTATTCAGAATATCTCAAAAATGTTTTCTCAATATTCAAGCACAAAGAAATATTCAAAAACAAAGCTTGTGAAAATATTTTTGCACACTCAAAAATACAAGTTCAATGAGTCTTGCAATGATAATGCAAAGACTCACTAGCCACTAGATTTTCCCATACAATGATTTATCAAATAAAATCGAAGGAAAAATCTTATGCTCAACTCTCAATCCGAAAATCAAAAACACAATACAATGAAAGTTTCCTAGCAAAAGAGGATAATGTATAATCACTTAAAAAGCTCTCACAAAGATTGATTTAGCAAAGGAATGATTGTATGAAAGGGTATAAGGTTTGTATTTGGAAAAATCTCTCCTAGAAAAACAGAGAATATTTTTTCTAATTAAAGTGCTAATCCCTTACCAATCTGAGCAAATGAACCCCTATATATAGAGGAGGCCAAAATTATAACCGTTGGGGATACATAGAGAATTATTAAAATTGTTTAAATGGGTTTAAGAAAATTAACCATGTTTAACCTCAATTAACTGCAGTAAAATTTAAGCCAACCGGAGAGTTTCTGTAACGTCCCTCAATAAAATATAACATAACAAATAAAAATGGTCAACCCGAACCCGTGGGTAATAGGGACACCTGTCAATCACAACGGAAGCCTAAACAGCTGTAAAATAAAATCTCAATCATTCAACCATGAAACATAATACCAAAGTTATTTACATTCCCCAAATACTGTATTTATTTACAATCTTTCAAAAAGACAAAAATGACACTAGGACCATACAACAAAAATCTCATAATCCTAGTTCGACGCTTACCCTTCTAGTAGGGAAGCACCAATCACTCAACAGCGGCCCTGACCCGCCGGTCTCTCTAGGTTTCCTAAAAAGTTAATTAATGTTGGGGGTGTGACACTTCTCAGTAAGGGAAAATAAACTAAATACATTTGTGTGACAACATGAACATTTAAAGTGCTTATACATATACAGTACATTTCATAACTCTAGAAATAATCATAATATTATATTGGGTGATAATGTACTTTCATATTCGATAATAAATCATAATATACATAAGCATCTGTTATCACTGTAATTACATACATAAAACATCTATTGTAACTGTAGTACTGAAAATATACCCAGGATGTATTACCCCCCATGACAGGTTGTGCAGCCCGAAGGCGGGACCCAACAATGGCTGGCCAACTACTGTCGGATCAAATATGTCTGTAAGTACGATGGGCCCGCCACACCCTGGTCCAGACTGCCAGGTGGACGCCCACACTTTACTGAAAGCCACATCGACTATCCATCTCCCATCCCCTCGTAGGACGGTTAGTTCTAATCTGAAGTAGATATCTGATCTACACACATAGCTACGGTACCGAGCCCTGAACTGAACTAAACTAACATCCTGACTGTAATAACATATAATACATGAACATACATAATATCATCACGGCCTCGTGCCGAAAACATAGATACGGCCTCGTGCCGAAATCATACATATGGCCTCGTGCCAAAATCATAATAAATACGGCCTCGTGCCGATAACATGATAAATACGGCCTCGCGCCGAAACATAAATACGGCCTCGTGCCGATAACATACATGTGGCCTCGCGCCAAAATCGTTTCAGGTATTTATATTCTAAAAAAAACTCATTTTTCATATATTCATCAAACTCAGTATAGCATAATTCGTCCTTTCAAAATACCAGAAAATATGTTTTGCTCGTAAAATCATTCATATCATGATTCGCTTCACATAAAAAAAATAATGTTCATGCCACACATGTGCTGTTAAGTCTTACTTCATATTTTAAAATCATCATTTCTAGTATCTTATACATACATATACATTTTCATCACAATAGCAGTATTTTCCAATCATAACTTTCATATGTAATATACAAAGATGGCATAGGCTTTTCTGAAAATAAATGTGCTCATAATTAATAATAATATGCATGAAAAATTACTGTTTTAGTTTATTCCCTTACCTAGCTACTGAGAAAGCCCCCAAAATATCCTAGGCTAACCCCTGTATGACTTCCTGATCAACACCCTGAAACTCAAAACCTCCAGTACTAAACATCAGTATTTTCATGCGTACATCAATTTCTATAACTACCATAAAGTCTAATTTGGCTTAAAAAGTCTTACCTCAACTCTGGGATGATTTCCAACTTGTTTCCCCAACGATTCGCTCCGGAAAACTCATAGGGAACTTCGCCAGGAGCGTCGTGGTAGCCTCAGATCTTTGATCCGGCGTAAAACTAGCCCAAAATCGAAGAGAGAGAGTGAGAGGGCCGAAGAGGAGAGAGAGAGAGAGAGAGAGTGGAGAGGAAGCTTCAAATGAATAAAAATCGGATTTTATATATATACACACACACACACAGCAGAATTCGTTGACGAGCCCGATCTTCGTCGATGAGTTCTTCATAAATTTCGTTGACTAGACCCTGTATTCGTCGACGAAATTCAGGCTACCTTAGAACCCCCTCTCGGTATTTTCTCGTCGACGAAGCCATGTGTTCGTCGACGAAATTCTTAAAGCCTTCGTCGACGAAACCTTGTGTTTGTCGACGAAGCTTGGCAACTTCCCTTCTTTTCCTTTTTCCAATTTTCCAATTTTCCTTTCTTCATTATTTAAATTTCATTTAAAAATTCGGGTCGTTACAGTTTCGGTCAACTGAGTCAAGGTTCGGTCGCCAGAATAGACACAACAAAAAAAATCCAAATTTGAACTTCGAGTGCCTAAATAAGGGTTTGGTTTACTAACCAAGGCGATTTTCCATTCTATCTGAGGTTCGGTCGCTTGGTCTCAAGTTTGGTCTGTCGAACTTGAACATTCAGTCGCCCGGGTTTATTTTGAACATAAAGTTCGGGTGCCCGAGTTGGTGGAAAAGGTAAGGGTATACATTCAGTTGTCCGACGACGGTGAAGTCCTTTTTGGTTCGATTGCCCGAAGTTCAGTCAACCATTTGACCGTTCAACGGTTCGATCGACCGAGGTGTTTTGAACACCAAGGTTTAGTTGCCCGAAACCCTATTCTTTTAGCCCTTTAAGTCCTGTTTTAATTCAATTGATTCCCCTGATATTATATGTGATTTTGGGGACAATCTTACATGTAAGTGCAATGACCTAGGGTCATTCTAATTATAAGGTCTTTGAATGTAAAGACCTGCCTATTTTACCATAAATTTTTTTTTCTAATATAATAATCTTGATAAAACATAATCAACCTAGACCCAAGGGTATCAAGGATATACCTGAAATACAACACTAATACCTATGCAGCGGGAAACGTAAAATCATATACATATCAAATCATTCATCCAACACAATACCAGAGTTTTACTACAACTGTCATATACATACACACACCCCAAAATATCCAAAAAGTGCCCTAGGGTCACCACCCAAAAATCCGTCAAACCCTAGCAAAATGACTTACCCTTCAAACATGGTAGAACAGTTGAACTCTAACGCAGCAGAGCTCTATACGCTCTTCTATCTAGGGCTCCTGAAATGTTTATATAGCTGGGGTGAGACACCTCTCAATAAGGGAAATAAAGTAATATCAGTGTGTGGTAACATGTGTAACGACTCGAATAAAATGGTATTCAAATAATAAAGAGAGGGAAATGGAGACCGGAAACAAAAGGAGTTCGTCGACGACATTGAACTTTGGAAGGACTAAAGGAAAAAAAGGGGGGGTCAGTAGGGCTTCTTCGACGAACACAGGGTTTCGTCGACGAAGGCTTTAAAGATTTCGTCGACAAACACAGGGCTTCATCGACGAGAAAATACCAAGAGGGGTTCTGAGGTAGCCTGAATTTCGTCGACGAATACAGGGTCTCGTCAACGAAATTTGTGAAGGACTCGTCGATGAAGGTCGGCCTCGTCGATGAAATCCTATGTTTTATAAGTATGAAAAATCCGGGGAAAATATCATTTTTAAGAAGCCTCTCTCTCTCTCTCTCTCCATCTACGACTCTCTCTCCCTTCTCTCTTCGTTTTCGGCCCCACCAGTCGTCGGATTGACGATCCGAAGCCACCACGATGCTCTTGGCGGAGTTCTCTCCAAATCTGCTGGAGCGGATCGTGGGAGAAAGTTAGTTAGAAATCATCCCAGAGTTGAGGTAAGGCTTTTTAAGCCATATTTGGTCTTGCGCTAGTTATAAGAAATGTTGTGCGCATGAAAATACTGAAGTTTAATACTAGAGGTTTTCAGTTTCGAAGTATTGGTCAGGAAACCCCTCAAGTGTTAAACTTGAATGCTTTTGGGTAAAAACTTTCTACTCAATATGTGAGTTTTTGATAGTTGAGGAAAATATTGTATGCTTAGAAATACTGAACTTTAATTCTGGGATTTTTTATTTTCAGGGTGTTGAGTTAGGAACCCTACGGGTGCGGGGCAGTTTTATTAGGAGCTTTCCAGGAATCATGTAAGGGGATAAACTAAGTTAGTTTCCGTTTTTAGAAAATGCTTATATATATATATATATATTTATCATTTGATTTACAGAAAATGTATTTGTTTATATATATATATATATAGATATGTTTTATATTTGCAAAATACTGTGAAAATGATCGTATGTTGAATATGTGGAAAAATTTATTGTGTGGCATGAGTAAAAATGTTGTGAAATACTGTTTTTCTGGGGATACGGATGATATGGAATTTTTATGATAGAAAACCGGCATACGGGCCGAGATTTTATGTGATTTGCTGGCGTACGGGTCGTGCTATGTGACTGTGATTTTTCGGCATACGGGCCGTGTTATGTGACTATGATTGCCGGCTTATAGGCCGTGCTATGTGATTACTGTTTGCCAGCGTATGGGCTGTGCTATGTGTAGCTGGCGTACAGGTCGAGCTAGATAAAATGTGAAATACCGGCGTATGGACTGATGATTTTTATGATACATGTATATATGTAAAATGATATGATTGATGTGAAAATAAATGAAATGAGATATTTATGTATCACAGTTTCAATATATGTATATGATATCAGAACCTGGTTGGCTTGGTTTAGGCTAGCACTTGCACGGTACCGTTGCTATGTGCCCATGATCCTCGTGATCATGATATTTGTATTAACGCCGCTGTACGGAGTGGTGTGAGATTGGATGGTTGATGTGATTATTTTCGAGAAGTGTGCTGATATCGCCCCTAGTGTACGGACCAGTTTGGGTAGACCCATCGGACCTACATACTAGACTATTGACTTGACAGTGGTCGGCCAACCATTGTCAGGTCCCGCCTTCGGGCCACACAACCCAGTCATGTGGGGGTAATACATGACAATAGCCAGCTAACCTATACTAGGATTATTTTATGTTATTATTATTATTATGACATGAGTTGAGATATGTTATGAAAATGCAGTATGTTCTGCCATGTTGATTTATATATATATATATATATATATATATATATATATATATATATATATGTTTTCCTATATTTGATGAAACAGTACTAAATGTGTTATACATGATATATGTTGAACATGAATTACTCATGTTGCCACACACTAGTATTAGTTTATTTCCCTTACTGAGAGGTGTCTCACCCCTAAATTTCATTAACTTTTTAGGAGCCCCGGATAGGAGAGCAGAAAAAGCCCCGCAGAATTAGTGTTGTTTATTTGCCCTCTGCGAGGGGTAAGTCTTGGTAGGGACAGTTAGATTTTTTAGGGAATTGTCCCTAGATTTATTTTTGGGATGTATATACTGAGAGTTAGTGGTTGTAGTACTCTGGTATGTATTAGGCACATTATGATGAGATGTATATAATTTTATACGTTCTGCTGCGTAGGCTTCTACTGTATGTTTTGTTATATCCCTGGTACCCACGGGTCCAGGTGGATGGTGACCTGCTAAGCTGGATTGTGGGATATGTAGTATAGATCTTATAATGTTGATAATATAAAAAAAAAAAAAGTGAAAAATGAGCAGGTCGTGACAACATGAGTATTTTCGCGTTATACATATAACATTATATAAATCATATTTGATAAAACTATTTGTATCATATATGGGAAAACATAATTTATCATAATATGGTATAACATACTGAATTTCTATACATAAAAATCATCTCATATAACTGTACATGAAATAACACTCTAGATGGATAGCTGGCTAGTGTCATGTCTTACCCCCACATGACTAGGTTGTGCGGCCCGAAGGCGGGACCTAGCAGTGGCTGGCCGACCACGTTAGATCAACATAAGTCTGTAAGTACGATGGGTCTGCCCCTCTTGGTCCGGACACCAGAGGGATGCCTGCACTACCATAAAACCACATCAACTATCGATCTCCCACTGCCCCTTACAACAAGTGGTAGCACTAACATATACATGATCATGATCATATAGCTTAGGTATCGTGTTTCATGAAAGCCTAAACCAAGTCATCCGAGTTCTGATAACATATAGTAAATCTCAAATAATGATAAATAATTGTTTCATAATAATATAAGCCATGGTAATATTTTCATGAATTCTTATATAACATATCATGTAAAATTCATGATCCTTATGCCGACATAGCATATCATATAAAATCACAGCCGTTACAATGGCATATCATATAAAATCGACAACCCTTACGCCGGCATATCATATAAAATCCATAGTTTGAAAATCTCTGTATCGTTTTAATATTTTCCTAAAAGCAATAACAACATGCTTATTTTGAAATCATAATATTCTGATATTACATAAAATCATAGAATTTCATACTCATGCCACACAAAAATGAATATTGTTCCGTTCATAAAAATTATATGAAATCATAATCCCTTCTAAACTGTATTAAAATTGTTTTCTTGATATCAGCAATATTTCCAAACTTAGTTCTATAACATACATAATTTCTTTGAAAATAAAAACTGAATATTAATAAATAATTTCATGGAAGTACCGACTTAGTTTATCCCCTTACCTGACTTATGGAAAAGCCTACAAATTACTTCAAAATTACACCTATGTGGTCCCCAACTCAACACCCTGAAATTGATATTTTCCCAACAAAACTTCAGTCTTATCTTACCTAACATATTTCTCTCCGTTCAGAAACACCAAAAACCTAATAAAACTGAAATTAACTAACTTACCCAAATTTTGAGATGGTTCCCAAATTAGCCTAACCAACGATCTTGTAACGTCCCTCAATTTCTTAACATAAAGTATCACATAATAAATAAAATGGTCAACCCGAACCTGTGGGTAGCGGGGACACCTGTCAAACACAGTGGAAAACCTAGCAGCAGTAAACATAAAATCTCAAACATCCAATCATAAAACATAATACCAGAGCATTTTATACATCCTCACATACATCAAAATATCTATAGGGTCAAACACAAAATAACTCTGACCCTATTACAAAATCTTACAATTCTCACAGGGTAATCTCACTAGCTCAACGACGGCCCTGACCCGCCGGTCTCTCAGGGGCTCCTGAAAAATTAATTAAGTTTGGGGGTGAGACACTTCGTAGTAAGGGAAAATAAACTAAATACAGCTGTGTGGCAACATGAATATTTAATGCATTTATACGTATATAGTACATTTCATAATTCCATAAACATCATCATATCGTACTAGGTAAACATATATTTTCACATGTGTTAATAATTCATATCATACATAAAATCATTTGTTATAGTTGTAGTACTGAAAACAAACACAGGATGAATAGCTAGATGGTGTCATGTATTACCCCCCATGACGGGTTGTGCAGCCCGAAGGGCAGGACCCGACAATGGCTGGCCGACCACTGCCGAATCAAATGTGTCTTTAAGTACGATGAGCCCGCCACACCCTGGTCCGGACTGCCAGGTGGACGTCCACACTCTACTGAAAGTCACATCGACTATCCATCTCCCATCCCCTAGTGGGACGGTAGCACTAATAAGGCCTCGTGCCAAAATTAACCCATAGCTACGGTACCGAGCTCCTGGTCTGAACTAAACTAACATTCTAGTTGTGAAAACATATAATACATGATTATACGTAACATCATTACGGCCTTGTGCCGAAAACATAGATACGGCCTCACGCCGAAATCATACATATGGCCTCGCGCCAAAATCATAGTAAATATGGCCTCGCGCCAATAATATAAATACGGCCTCGTGCCGATAGCATAAATACGGCCTCGTGCCGATAACATAAATACATGGCCTTGCGCTAATAACATAAATACGGCCTCGTGCCGATAACATAAATATATGGCCTCGCGCCAAAAACATAAATACAGCCTCATGCCGATAACATAAATATATGGCCTCGCGCCAAAATTGTTTCAGGTATATATATACTGAAAATACATCATTTATCACATAATCGTCAAAACCATCACAACATAACTCATATTTTCATAATACCTGAAATCATGCTTGGTTCGTAAAATCTTTCACATCATAATACATTTCACATAAAATAATATTCATGCCACACATATGCTGTTAAAAGTCATACTTCATATTCTAAAATCGTGAATTCCTTACATCTCATACATACATATACATTTTAATCATCATAGCAGTATTTTCCCAATCGTACATTTCATTCGTAATACACAATATAACATATGCTTTTCTGAAAATAAATTTACTCATAATCAATAATAATTTGTATGAAAAATTACTGCTTTAGTTTATTCCCTTACCTGGCTATTGAGAAATTCCTTAGGACCCAAATCCTACGCCCTTAGCGCCCGAAATTCAAGTCCTGAAATTTACATTTTTCCCCAGATTAATTAATCTATTTCTCCAAAATAATACTCATCTAGGCTTCCTTAGGCTCCATATACCTCAAATTAATATTTAAACTATTATTTAATATCCCTACTTAATTTTTCAAATTTTGCTTGCGGGTCCCAAAATTATACCCGCGGCGCTCACCCGAGCCCTAAATTTTAGAAATCCTACTTTAGTCTCAAATGCTTAATATTTTAGCATTTCTAAATTAATGCTAATTAATTAAAAATAAGCCCCTTAATAATCGCCGCACCCCAAATTTGGGGTTTTGTCCCGACACCCCCACGAGAATTCCGTCCCACTAGACTTGTAGAGAATCATCTCTAGATTCTCGTGGTGGTGTCCATTCGTCAATTAGACTTATATTTTGCAAGAAATTAAAGAAAAAGGGGGAAATGGCTTACCCTAGGGAATATGCTTACGCCGCTCCTACCACCGATCCGCTCCGGTAGAAATGATGGCAGCGACGAATGGAGTCCAGTGGTATCTTCGAATTTTCGATCGGGCGAAAATCCGTCACGAAATCGAGGAGAGATGGAGAGAGAATGTGAGGAGAGAGAGAGCTGCACAAATAAAGAAAAGAAATGAGAAGTACTGAGGAAGAAGAAGAAGAAGAAGAATGAATGAACCTTTTTTTTATAAAAAGGTCTCCTGAAGCTTCTTTAAGCTTCAGGAGATAGTTATAATAATAATAATAATAATAATAATAATAATATATTTAATTAATATTAATAATAATATATTTTATTAATAAAATAAAATAAATTTTAATTAATTATTTTTTTTCTTTTAAAATTTGATTAATTAATTAATTAATTAATTATTAATAATATTTTTTTATTATTTTTTTTATTTTTTTGGAAATCAATCCGCTAATCTTTTATATATCTTTTTTGGGTTTTTACAGATCTACTCCAGCAGATATGAAGAGAATCTTCACAAGAGTAGCATGACGGCTTCAAATCATTCAACCGGCAAAGACCCGAGCCAAAAATTTAGAGAGAAGGTAAAGGGGATAGATTCTAGAGAGAGGAAGAGGCTACATGCAAATTTTCTGTGCTGAAATCCGAATTTGGCATACTTATACACCTGCCTCCGTCAATGAGGCTAAGAAGGGTGTTCGTCGATGAACTCACAACCTTTGTCGACGAATTTCAGACCCTAAAGTTAACCCTCTCGATAATCTTTCATTGATGAAACATGTGGCGTGCGACAAATGCAATAGGGTGTTCGTCGACGAATCCTGCTTTTTCCTCTTCTTTTTTTTTTTTAAATTTTCCTTTTTCTCCCTCTATTATTATTTAATTCTATAATTCTTCAGGTCTCTACATTGAAAATATGCCTAAAAACCTAGCGTCAGTCGAAATTCGGTCGACCGAAGTAAGCCCTAAAGTCATTTGATTAACCTATGGTCTGTCTACGACATTATTGAGCTTACAGATCCTACATGCATGATATGCACTAATTATTACAGATCATTCCTACTTTACTATTACAGACCGGAATTAAACTTAATATAAAATTACAACAAATAAATATTATGGGTCTTCTTTTGCTTCAAGCCACTGTGTGCTGCCATATGATTTTGTCAATTTGATTCTGCATACAAACTTGACAAACATTAAATACCTTGTATTTTTCATTATCAAAAACGAGATAGGACTCAAAAAGTCAACAAGCGGAGGAATACCATGGTTGCAAGACAAGCCTTGGGAGATTATAGATTAAAAAAAAAAAAAGGGGATTAAAGGCCTCCCAAAAACAACACCAACAACCACCCAAAATAGGACTACAAATCCAAACAAAATTAAATAAGAAATAAATTTAAACAGGCCTATCAAAAATAAAAATAATAAAATAAACTAAAATCTAAAAATCAAAAAATTTAAACCAACCAAACAAAAATCGAGAGAATGAACTAATGACGAAAGGAAGTGAGATCCAACCTATCCATCCAAAGGATACCTTTCAGAAAATGTGGTAAAAAATGTTGTTTTTCATAGATGACATTGTTTCCCAATTCTCTTTCTCTAGTGAGAAAATTAGCCGCACTGTTGCCTACCTTATATTGATGGATCACCATGAAGCTCACTCCTTCTAGCTTCGCCACGAAGTCCTCCCAAAAATCCCAAAGATACCACAAGGTACATCTACCTTTCCGAATCTAATCAACAACAATTCGCAAGTCACTTTCAATAATCACATTAAAATAATGAAGTCGTTTGCATAAACGAATTTCTTCTAGAATTGCTTTTAATTCCGCACTATTGTTCATACCATTGCCAAAATAGCTTGAAAAAACCGCTTTCACCATGTCATGGCAGTCCCAAATAATTCATTCACCTCCTGAAGTACTTGAATTTCCCCTACAGCTCCCATCACAATTAAATTTTATCCATCCTACTAGGAATTACATCATATGTATTTACACTAACCTTAGTTGTACAAAAGTGTTAGAAAAATTCCTCAAATACCCATGTACTATATTGCGGAGGCGTTGCCCCTACACCCCCAACCCATTAATTGTTCTAGCCAATAAAACAATAAATTACAAGCCCAAAAGGCTAATTTCGTCGTTCCACTCTGTACGCTACGCTCCCCTCACTCCACTTTGCTTCAGTTCCAGCATTAGCCTAATTTCTTTGTACATGTGTTCCACTCAATATAAGTCACATTCTACAAATACAAATCATTTGATATTATATAAAAAGACAAAATGAAAAGGAATTGGATAGTTAGAATCTAAGGAACTCCAGGTAGAGCAAGTCTAAAGGATCTATTTTCAAGAATCACATTGGAAACAAGTCAAACCATAATAACAGTTTCCTATAATAGATTTAAGGGGAATATCCTTCATGTTTTTGTAAGGACTATCAATTTCCTATATACTTAAATGAAAAATAACTTTTACTATGTAAGGGCTCTTAATTCGTCAAACATCATGACCATGTTTATTTTATAAGTAGCTTCGGCAAATGAGGTGCATTTATATATATAAGTGTAAGCAAGCTCACTAGTTGCTAGAGTTAGACTCACTTCAAAACTCAAACTTGGGTCAACTAGCTTTAAGTTAAAGTTAAGCTCAATCTAGTAGAGTAGATTGAACTTAAGCTTTATAGTTAGTTTCAAAAAAGACAAAAATTTATATTCTTTCTTGTCCTCCTTGCTTTTTTAATTTTTCTTTTTTAATCATTCTAATAAAATTGTAAAGAAACAAACAATGCACGCACTCACAGCTAGTAAGTTGCAATAAAGAAAACCCAAAATAATCAGCCCACAAGACTTACACCAAACACAAGATCAGTCCAAGCTACAACCATAGCACAAACATTAACCCACCCCAGCAGCCCATCCCACTAAACTCAAAACATCCCACAACCAAAAATGAAGACCACAAACAAAACTAGCCCCTAAAACCTAAACACAAAACCATCGACAAGCCCCAAAGTGTTGTATTTGTTTGTGGTTATTATACTTAGTGGGGCTCATAGACAAAAGATAAAAAAAACATGTGTTCAAGTCTTGTGCAGTGCAACAGTGACTCGTCGACGAGTGTGCCTCACTCGTCAACGAGTAGATACCGAGAGCCCGAAAAATGCAGAAGTTCTGAGATACCAAGTGTAATGCCCCGACCCTCTACGTGGGCTCAGAGTGCTACTAATCCATTCATTTACCTGATAATCTATATTCTAATATCATGTACGCAGCTGAAAATATAAATATAATCTCCAAAAATATAATACTAGAGTTTACTATTTCTATCTATAATCCAAAATAACTATTCATCACCTGTATTATAATATATACACATCCAGTATTCACAATTATCCACATCTCAGAAAACATAAAACATAAAACACAAAACATAACTTAATATATATCCCAAAAATATCATCAAAATTATACCATTTTCCCTTCTATAACCCAAAAAAAATGTTGTAATAACATCGACCTCTCTAAGCTCGATCTCGTGGAGGTCCTGAAAAAATTGAATTCATATTCGGGTGAGACAACACATCTCAGTAAGGAAAGAAATAATATATTAAAACAGTGTGTAGTCAACATGAGGTTTGTATATAACATATTATTCAACATTAGCAAATCATTAACATAATTTCTGAAATCATTTTCTGATCCTATTCAAACACATGCAAGGTATTTTACCCACGAGATTACCTAAGGATAGGGGTGATTACCCGTCCATACAAGTAGCACCCCTATGCTCTGATACATTAGGCAACCCAAAGGTCACAGCTGAAGCATATCAGGGCACTCACCTTACTCAGTAAGCCCTCAAGTGATAGATTAATCTCGTACTCACACAGTTCATACAAAAATTTACCAGTGAAGGCTTCCAAAAATAGGAAAATCTACCCGCCCATACAAATAGTTTTCCTTTGACCTAGCACGTTATGCAGCCTAGTGCCACATCTGATACAACCAGTGCACTCACCTTTCTCAACAAGCCCTCAGGCGAAGAGTTTGCCCCGCCAAAATGTAACATGTTCTACTAGCATAAATACTGATAATATCATAGAACATTATTCTGTCTGTTATTTCAGTAATTCACATCTCTTCATGTTCTCAGCTTTAACATTGCATAGCATTTCACTTTATGTAACCTTTCACATTTTACATCGTTCACATTTCACATTTCACATTTCATATTCATTTCATTTACATTTCTATTTCATTACATTTTCATTTCATTCATTCGTACTACAACTCCTTTTAGTTGTACATTAGTTAGTCCATATAGAAATACGCTAAGATATACTAATACAGCTCTTTTTAGCTGTCATCAATTAGTTTACAGCTCCTTTTAGTTGTCATTATATACATGGTTTCATTAATAAACACAAGCAGTATAATTCATATCACATTTTTATCCTCAGTACATTCCTTACATAACCTGCATCTCATACGTATAACATATATTTGCAAAGAATTTATATTTACTCATGCCACACAATTTAGCAATAAAATTCTTATATATATATATATATATATATATATATATATATTTTCTTGTAAAATAAGTCAACCTACATTTAACATTTATATGCTGAAAATATACCTTTCATTTCTTACATAATTATCTTGAAAATATATCTTTCACTTTCATCAGTTCAATTTCACATATACGTATCTAATAAATAGCTCTAAGCTTGGAAAAACCTAATTTACATGATTGACATTTTGTATCCACATGAAAACTCATATACATATATAGCATAGTCTATTTTTATTTAATTCATAAAAACCTGATTTAATATATAAAATTTCCCCTTACCTGAATCCTTGAACTACACCGACAGGAATCCCACACAGATGCCCGTGGCGCTCACCCGGACCCTAGTTCAAAAACTCTAGTTCAATTAAATCAACCCTACATAAAATACTATTTTAATATTTCCTAAACTCATAAATTCCAAATAAATAATTATACCCTCAAATATAACCAATTTACCTAATTCCCCAAATCTCACTCTCGCTTTGGAGTGGTGCCTAGGATACCCAAATTGAAAATTTACTTCATCCAAAATGACGACGATCATGACTAGGACCCTATGGTGGTGTCTGATCATCGATTTGGCCGAAGATCTAAGAAGAAATTGAGAAAATAGGAAAAAATTACCTTACCCCAAGAATGGTGCCTACGCCGCTCCTATGACAAATCCGCTCCAGTAGAAATATCGGTGGCGGAGGTAGGAATCCAATGGTACCTTCTGTTTTCCGATCGTCTGAGTGTTGGAGAAGAAATTAAGAAGAGAGAGAAAGAGGGTGGAGGAGTGAGAGACAAACTGAGAGAGTAATTGGTTCTGGGGCATCTCTGTTTCTTCAAGTAAGTATTCTTCAGGAAAGCTTAATGCTAAAGCTTTCATTCATATTAATATATTAATATTTATGTTATTTATTTCATAAATCCAGTTTAATAATATTTAATTAACTAATTAATAAATAATAATAATAATAATTTTAATTAAATTTTTTTTACTATTCCTTTTATTTTTTTATTTAATTAAATAATTTAATAATGTTTAAGTAATTAATTGATTAATTAATTCTTTTAAAAAAAATTCTGGGTTATTACACCGAGAGCAGGAAAATCAGAAATTCAAAGACTCGTTGATGAGTGGGTCTCACTAGTCGATGAGTGGACCTCTCTTTCTCGTTGACGAGTTCATTGCTCGTCGATGAGTGCGCTCTGGGCTGCGAGAAAGAATTCAAATTTTGAATAGGAACGTTGGGATGGTTGGGTATTTAGAGGGAAGCCTTCGAGTGGTTGTTATATATGTTCTTCTGGGCATATTTTGAAAGAAGGGGGATCATTGTATCAAGTGTATTGTGTACTTTCATTTTCATAGTGAAATTCTTGTGCCGATTGCTCCCGTGGATGTAGGCTTTGCCAAACCACGTATATTCTCATGTTGTTTTCTATATTTTCTTTCATATATATACATTGGTTGTGCATAAATTGTGTCTTGGTGCTTTATTGTTTGCTGCAATTTATATATTCCTTTGTGCATCCTATACTCGATTTCCACAACAAATTGGTATCAGAGCGTTGTTGTCATGGCGTCAGGATCTTCTTCTACAAGATTTGATGTTGTCAAATTCGATGGAATTGGAAATTTTGGTTTGTGGCAGAGGAAAATTAAGGATATACTTGTGCAACAAGGGATGGTGAAGGCTCTACATGGTGTTCAACTAGATGGAATAGATGAGTCGAATTGGAGAGAATTGGAGGCAAAGGCTGTTTTTCTATATGTTTGTGTTTGGCCGATAAAGTTCTCTATCATGTGATGGAGGAGGATTCTCCAGTGGCTATGTGGCAAAAGTTAGAAAGTCGGTACGTGTCCAAATCACTTTCTAATAAACTATTTCTTAAGCAGTGTTTTTATTAGCTTAAGATGGTTGATGGTTCGAACTTAAATCAACATATTAATGGCTTTAATCAAATCATAAGTGATTTGATGCGGGTTGATGTTAAATTTGATGAAGATGATAAGGCTTTGATGTTACTAAATTCTTTGCCAGCAACTCATACTTATGAAAATTTAGTTACCACCCTTACATGGGGAAAAAAGACTCCAGATTTAGAAGAGGTGACAAGTGTTGTGCTGAATTTTCATCAAAAGTTTAAAATATGTGATGAATGAGAAGGACTTGTGGTAAAAGGTAATAATGAGTGTGGCAAAGGAAAGTTCAAAAGTGGATCAAGTCAAAAATCTCATTCTCAATCCAAGAAGAAGAAGAAATATTCGGTGTTATAAATGTAGTAAAAAGGGGCATGTTAAACCGGAGTGTTCGGATTGGAAGAAAAGAAATGCTAAAAAATATGAGGGAACTTCAAAATCAGAGAATGTGGTTCAAGAAGGAGATTCATTTTGCAGTAATGGTGATGTTCTTTCGGTTTCGTCGAGGTCGGATCACCTTACAAACTAATGGATACTTAATTCGGCATGTTCTTACCATATGACTCTAAACAAGGAGTGGTTTAGCACCTACAGGTTGGTAAATTCAAGTTCAGTTCTTATGGGTAATGATGTTTCTTGTAAGATTATTGGCATAAGAAATGTTAAAATAAAAATGTTTGATAGTGCTATGAGAACCTTGAGTAATGTAAGACACATACTAGAGTTAAGAAAAAGTCTAATTTCACTTGGCACCTTGGATTGTAATGGTTTCAATCACAAGTACGAAGGTGGGGTTATGAAAATATAGAAAGCTAATCTAACGGTGATGAAAGGGCAAAAGCTAGATGAGAATATTTATACACTACAAGGAACTACTGTTGTAGGTGGAGCTGCAGTCATAGGTACTAAATCTGATGAAGTTGTTTTGTGGCATATGCGTCTTGGGAATATGGGATAACATGGTATGAAGGAACTACACAAGAGGAAACTCTTGAAAGGTCATAAATCATGTCAATTAGATTTTTACAAGATTTGTGTTCTTGGAAAACAAAACAGGGCAAAATTCAAATCAATTGTTAACAAGACAAAATGTATCCTTGATTATGTGCATTCCTATGTTTGGGGCCCGGTTAGAGTAGCATCAAGAGGTGGACATGTTTACTATGTGAGTTTTGTTGACGACTACTCACAGAAAGTCTAGGTATACTTTATGTGGCACAAGTCTGATACATTTGCCAGGTTCAAGTTGTGGAAAGCTGAAGTGGAAAACTAGACGAGGAGGAGAATCAAATGTCTAAGGTTAGACAATGGGACCGAGTATGCTGATTCTAGGTTAATGAAGTTTTGTGAGAAGCAGGGCATTGAGAGACACTTTACCATTCTCCGAACACCTCAGCAAAATGGTGTGGTTGAAAGGATAAACTGAACTCTAGCTGAAAGAGCTCGGTTTCTCAGGCTTAATATAGGGCTACCAAAGAACTTTTGGGTCGAGGCAGTTAGTATGACTTGTTTTATGATAAACGGATCACCAAGGGCATCACTAGAGAGTAAAGTGGCAGAAAAGGTGTGGATAGGAAATGCAGTAGACTACTCCGAATTGAAGGTATTCGGGTGTCCAGCCTATGTTCATGTGTCTAGTGAGGAGGGATCAAAGCTTGACCAAAAAATTAAACGTTGCATCTTTTTGGATATCAAAAGGGTGTGAAGGGGCATAAGTTGTGGGGTCCAAAGGCAAATAAGGTGGTTGTCAATAGATATAGTCTTTGATGAGAAGGCTATGGTTAAGCGTACTCAAGATTGTGATGAACAGAAATAGGAGCCAAAAAACTGGGGTAGAGATGAACATGTTGTGCAGGTGGAGTTAGAAGCTCAAGGCAATGGCAATGATCATGGTCCTTTGGTTGTAAGAACTTCTAGCTCAGGAAACCAGTAAGTCGACAATGTTCCTATACGGAGATCCAGACGCACTATCAGACCACCACCAAGGTATGGATTTGAAGAGTTGGTGTTTTATGCTTTTCTTACTAGTTGCAACGATCCAACTACACTTCAAGAGGCAGTGCACGACCATGAGAAGGTAGATGAATAAGTGCAATAATTGAGGATATGGAATCACCACATAAAAATCAAACTTGGGATTTGGTGGAGACCAATAGATTGCAAATGAGTATATAAGAAGAAAGAAGCAATTTCAAAAAAGGAAGGAGAAAAATTCAAGGCACTATTAGTGGAAAAAGGTTACTCACAGAAGAAGGGAATAAACTATAATGAGATTTTTTCACCTGTGGCCCGACACACTTCTATCAGGATAGTGTTGAGGTTGGTATTTTATTATGATCTTCATTTGGAACAAATGGATGTGAAGATGGCGTTTCTTTACAGTGACTTGGAGGAACAAATATATGAGGTATAGCTAGAGGGATTCAGTGAAACAGGGAAAGAAAACTTAGTTTACAAGTTGAAGAAATCTCTTTGTGGGTTGAAACGGCCTCCAAGGCAATGATATAAAATATTTGATTCCTATATTATCAAGATTGGCTACAAAAGATGTGAGTATGATTGTTGCATGTATGTGAACAAACTTGATGATGGTTCTCTTATTTTCTTGTTGTTTTATATCGATGACATGTTGACAGTTGCAATATATTTAACTAAGATAAATCAATTAAAGGAACTGTTACATAAAGAGTTTGACATGAAAGATCTTGGTTTAGCTAAGAAGATACTTGGGATAGAGATTCGCCAGGACAGAATTGGAGGGAGGTTATGGTTATCTCAGGGCCGTTATGTGGAGAAGGTGTTGAAGAGGTTTAGCATGACTGATGCAAAACCAGTGTGTACACCTCTAGCGAGTCATTTTAAGTTGTCTACTTCATATTTCCCAAGTACGGATGATGATATCCGGGACATGTCAAAGGTCCCCTATGCCAGTGTTGTGCAGAGTTTAATGTATGTCATCATGTGTACAAGGTCAGACTTGGCACATGCTATGAGTGTGGTGAGTAAATTTCTTTCTAATCTGGGTAGACATCATTAGGAAGTCGTCAACGGGATCTTTAGATACTTACAGGGTACATCAGAATATGGCATCATGTTTGGAAAGCAACAGGGTAGTCCTTCAGTTGTGGGGTTTGTAGATTCTGATTATGCAAGGGATATGGATAATAGAAGGTTTACAACGAGTTATGTTTTTACCCTTGTAGAAGGATCTATATGTTAGAGATCCATGGTTCAATCTCTGGTGGCATTGTCCACAACTAAAGCTGAATATATGGCAGTTGTCGAAGCTACAAAGGAAGTCTTATGGTTTACCGGTTTAGTCAAAGAGCTGGGCTTATAGTAAGATGAGGTTTTACTACGTTGTGACAGTCAGAGTGCTATTTACTTAGCAAAAAATTAAGTGTACCATGCTAGAACTAAGCATATTGATGTGAGGTTCCATAGGGTTGAGGAATTGATTACTTCGGATGAACTTATATTGGATAAGGTTCATACATCTGAAAACGCAGCAGATATTTTGACAAAATCGGTCACTAGTGAAAAGTTCAAGCATTGCTTGAACTTACTCCATGTCTCCAAGTGTTAGAAGGGAGACAAACCTAACCATCGTTCTAAGTTCAAGGTGGAGCAATCAGATTTGTTTTTCAGGTTCTCCTAAGGGGGCATATAATCGCCAAGGTAGAGATTGTTATATTTGTGTGTGACCCTTATACTTAGTGCGGCTCATAGACAAAAGATGAAAAGCATATGTATTGAAGTCTTGTGCGGTGTAGCAGTTACTCGTCGACGAGTGCGCCTCACTCGTTGACGAGTAGCTACTGAGAGCCCAAAAAATGCAGAAATTCTGAGATACCGAGAGCAGGAAAATCAAAAATTCAAAACTCGTTGACGAGTGGGTCTCACTAGTTGACGAGTGGACCTCTCTTTCTCGCTGATGAGTTCCTTACTTGTCGACAAGTGTGCTCTGGGTTATGAGAAAGAATTCAAAATTTTGAATAGGAACATTGGGACGGTTGGTTATTTATAGGGAAGCCTTCGACAGGTTGTTATATATATGTTCTTTTGGGAATATTTTGAAAGAAGGGAGATTATTGTATCAAGTGTATTGTGTACTTTCATTTTCATAGTGAAATTCTTGTGCTGATTGCTCCCGTGGATGTAGGCTTTTCCGAACCACTCGTGTTGTTTTCTTTACTTACTTTCATATATATATATATATATTAGTTGTGCATAAATTGTGTCTTGGTGCTTCACCATTTGCTGCAATTTACATATTCCATTGTGCATCCTATACTCGATTTCCACAACACAAAGCATGCCCAAAACATAGCCATTAGCTAGAACCCATCCCAAATCCCAGAGAAATTGTACAGGGACCTATGCCTCTATGTGTCTATGTGTTTTTTCCTAAATTATACGCAAAAATGAGTCCCTCTCTAATATTAATAAATATATGAGCAATTTTTCACATGTTTAATATTTAAAATATAGGCACACAGACATGTGTAGAAGAAGTTCCATATAATTTCCCCAAATCCCAACCCAGTAAATGTAGAAGAAAAATAACAAATAGAGAAAATGCTGCAGAACAAAAAATGCTTCAAGGCATGTTACAATGTCGTTTTCATTAAAACATTATTTGCCCCCATCAAATCGGTGTGTATTAAGTCAGCAAATATGTTTCCAAGGTACAATGAAGTCCATAATATAATCTGATATTAATTTGCTAAACAAATGAAAACTGATCACAAACACACTTAGAAAAATCTGAACAAATTTTTGGAATTCTATTTCTGTAGAAAATAGAACCTAGGATTGAAGAAGATATAATTTGTGAAAGCTCTTTGAGAGAAAGAAAAAGAGAGAAATAAATGATTTTTTTTTTCTATATGGTTACATATGTTCAATTCGCGAAGCGAATTTCTCAAATCGACTAGTCGTCAACCTGGTCGCACCAAGCATCGACGTGGTCACGTTCTGGTCGAGCCTTGGTCGACACAGTTTGGAATATATTCAATTCTTTCTTTATGTTCAATAAACCTGGTTGCACTTCCAAGATCTCCTGGTCACGCCCTAGTCGACACATTCTGAAAAATCAATTATTCTGACCATTAGACTATTTATACAATTCAGATCGCACCACGTGATCTTATAAAAAAATATAAGATTAATTTTATGCCTTCCGATCATGATCAATGGGCACGATCGCACAACGATGCAAACATGCAAAGTGCTAAGACACCAAGCGTGTCCCCAACGGTCATATTTTTCGGAAAAACTTTAAATACCCCTTTCATAACTTAGATTAGCAACTTTGATTAGTTTTAAAACTTCTATCAAATATTTTCAATCAAAGTTCCCCCATTTCAATATCTATTTCAAAAATCTTTTATGGGGTAAATTTTATAATCTCCTATCTCTCTTTATTATTCTTTAGAAAATTTTTTCAAAGAGAGCATATATTTTGTTTGGGCATTTTGTTTTTCAAAATCACTTACTCTCTCAAGCCTACACTTTTGAAAAACAATCCTTGAGAGTAATATTAAAAGTTTTTCACATTTTTTTTTCTTTGATAAATATTTTTGTGGAGAAATTTTTATTTGGGTTTAAATCTTTGTTGTGCACATCATATACATTATTTTTCAAAGATTGAAAATATTATTTTGATAAAAACACTCATACTCTATTGAGCATATTTCATATCATTAGAGAGTGCATTTTGATATTTAATGTTGTACATCTCTGTTTGTATTTAGAAGCGTTATTTTGTACAAAAATGATTTTTATTGTACCAGTTGGGTTCATCCCATTAATTGAACTGGAGAGTCTCAACCCTGTATCAGCCCGAAAATTTGAACTGGGGAGTCTCAGCCCTGTAACAGAGACAAGTTGGGCTCAGCCTTGTAGTTGAGTTAGGGTTTTCCTCGCTCCGTAAGGAGAGGATGTAAACAACTTCTACTCCGCCCATTTATGTGAGTAGGTTTAATGTAATACTTGGGGGGTATGCCCAAGGCGGGGACATAGGCTGGTTTGGCCAAATCTCGATAACAAATATCGTGTGTCTCTCTCTCCCTATCTCATTTAAATTACCGCACTTTAAATTCAGTATGTGTATGCCTATTTATTTACTGTCATATTTATTTGCATGCACACATTTAAATTAAATGAGATATACTACACACATGTATGCTTGCACTCACAGTTTAATTATTTTACATACACGTTTGTATTATGAAAGGGATATGATATGTGGTGAATCGGTGTAAATATTTAATTTAGCCAAAATATTTTAAAACCCAATTCACCCCCCTCTTGGGATCATACCAATTCTAACAATTGATATCAGAGCCTCGTTGCAAAAGGCTTAACCGCTTATTCTAAAGATCGCAACGACTCAACCTTTCGTTGTATCCCTGTTTTGAGGATCAACTCTTTACAAATCCTCCACTATTTTCATTGTATAGATTTTACCGCTTGGATATTGAAAATGTTTTTTGTAAAATGAGTTGATTGGAGGTTTTGGAAAGTGTTTGGCAAAGTATTTCATATCCTATTGAAAATATTTTTTAATGCATAGTTTCTCAAACATGAAAATGATTTGAAAGTGCATGACTTGAACTTAATGCATATCATTTGAGTGTCATGCATATTGTGTTGTGTCTTGCCTACTAACATTCTTGAAAAGCTTATGTTTTATAGTAGTCCTAATGAATTTTGAGAACAATAAAAATGTTGAAAAATCTGAGAGAGGGGAGAACGCCACAATGAGCTTAAATGACTAAGATGGAGTAAAACATAAAGGTATATCTATCCTCCTTCTAATTTATTGAATGATTCATGTTATGATTCACATGATATATCTTATGTTAAATTTGTCTATTGTTGTGAATCATGTGATACTTTTAATTAAAATTGTGTGTCATTTATGAGATTCATTTCACAAAAATTATTTCATATACTAATAAGATTTTAGGAAATGATATAAAAAGGGGTTATAATATTTTAAAAGATTAAATAGTGTCTTATGCTTAAAATTGTAAATTTTAATATACACTATTATCATATTGAGAACCATAAGAGAAGCATGCCAATATGTGATTTTAAATTAATAATGTCTAATCCAATTGCTTAAATCATGTATATTATGATTGGTTAAATTTTGAAAATATTGGCCAAAGTATGCTTGAAGTAAATCCGCGCACATGGACAAAGATATATTCATTTGATAAAATGATTCTCAATCTTGTATATATGCTTAAACTTTAAAAATTCTAAATGCAGCATATCTTGTCCATCACATAAATTTGAGGTTTCGGGAATTAATATTGTATATATCATATCATCCTAAACTCATCATTGAGCTTAAACGATAAAAAAAAAATTGATAAATTAAATTTAAAGATTTTATAAACTCTTCCCCATTTTATAAAATACTAGTCATGCCAAATATATAATTCTTTGGCTGCATAATTGAGGGGGAGCAGCAATTTTAAAATTCATCCAATAAATTATATTATACTTATCTTATCATGTTTATTGGATGACTTGAGTGATAAATGTATATATATCCATCCTCCACTTAAAGTTCAACTACATTTGATGGATGGATTATATTCTTGATATAATCTGCTATGAGTTGAATGCAATTATCCATTTCTGCTTAATGATTATATTCTTTGATGAATGGATATTTTCTTTTAACTGCTTTGAACTAAATGCCTATTTTCTATTCTTCGCTTAAATGACAATTTCATTTAATGGACAAATATTTTTTACCTGCTCCACTGAACTGCATGTTTGTATTGAATGCCTCCTACATAGCGGATGCAGTGATGTGAATTGCATACTGGTAGTAGAAATAGGTTCTTGTATGCTTAAATTGGATTATTATGAATTGTATGCATGAATCTATCAGGTTTTTGTGCATAAAATTTATGGGAAATGTTCTATTTACAAACGAAATACTGCCAAAATTTCGATAGAAACTTTTCCCAAAAATAAAACCATGTATTTGGATAATAAGTTAATGCATGCTAAAATGTTTTTGAAATGATAAGTGAATAATAAATGAATATTAATTTTCATCCTCAGTTGAAAAGTACATGCAGTAGAACACATAGGGAAGACTGCTTTGGTTAAATGATAAAAGGCCTTAATAGATAACCAGTGTGGTTGCGTTAAAATGAATGCTTATACTATTTGGTATACTTAGTGAAATTATTCTTAATTTTTATAAGTAGCTTATTCATACGATGCAAAGTAGTTAAATAGATTAGTACATGTAAAATCCTAAATGTTATATATAAATTGAAGAACATGTACACATTTTTTTGTGTCTTAGGATGAACTAGTTCATGGACGCCATTTGGTCCTAATCCCTAGGTTATGTTCTTCATGTTAGACCTAAATGGTTAGCAATCACGCCATAAGTTTTAAGTCTATGTGACTAGGAATTTTGCATGACTCGGGGAGGGCATTCATTCTACACACACTCATTAAGCATTTCGAGTTGTGTTATTCTTTCTAATCTCCTATTGCATTACCTTAAGTATAGCCTTGATTGGCTGTTGTGCATTAATTTGAAATGCAATACGTTATGCATAGATACTGAATGACTAATAATTGTTGCATACAGAAATCCTTAGAAAGGATGAAATATGAGGAATATTCTTAAATGACTATCATCCTTGAGTTATAATGCAAGTATGTGTGCACACAAATATACAGGGGGAGTTTAAGCCCCACTTTTAGGAAAAATAAATATAAGCTTAATGTTTATAATCTCTTGCATGCTAAATTTACGTAAATACACTTTTGTGTGCTTGAGACTATACCGGAGAGTTTAAGCCTCATCCTTGAGATAAGGATTATAACTCACCTGCCCCATGGACTCATATTTTCATTATTTCTTCCTTTTGAGTCCGAAATTTTTTTTGGTACCCTAAACATCATATCCTGTCTCTACTGAATCTTTCCTTGATATGGATTGTTCACGATATGGATGAACACCATGCATGACTTATTGATTGACCTTTAGCGCGTGTAGAACATTTTGCTGGTGAGATTTATTGGTTTAACATATATCCAGTAAAATCTAAAAATTGTACTTATACTGTTTGAACTCTCAAAGAACTTTCATAATCAACATCAGTATAAGTAGTTAAATAATCTAAGCACATAATCAAATTGATAGGGGGTCATCTTAAACTAAAATTCTATCTTGTTATGCTCCCCAAATTTTTGGCTTAGATCTGTGTTAGTTCATTGTGGCATGTGCTTTACTATAATGTTTTTATTGAATATCATAAATGAAAAAAATTTTGATTTGCCACAGTGTCTTTGGTCTTGCCATATGATCTAGGTTTTATTTGTCTAAATCACTGCGGGATCTATATGGTCAGTTTTTCTGGTTATATAATGGATTGCACTTAAATGACAAATCAGAAAATCATTGCTTGCTTGATCTTTAAATTAAAGTTTCTTTTTCAGCAAACATCACCCCCAGTGTTTATTGAAAACCATAAGAGGATATATATTTTTATACATATTTATTTATTTATATATATTTTTAAAAGTAAAAATTGAACTTATATAGAATATACCTTATTTCTTGCTTATGTGCTTAAATGCTTTCATGACTTGTGCTTTGTTGTAACAAATCTTTATGTCATTAAATTTATTTTTTAAGGGTGTTGTATAACTGGTTCATGGATCATATATGAAATGCATATAAACTAGTTAGACCGCTTTTATGCTCAAGCCTACATTTGTTATCATATGTCGTATGTGTTGAACTCAAATCTTTCACGGATCTTATGATATGTTTAAATTACCATGATTTGTGGATAATTCTGATCTGATCTTGTTTGTCATGTGCCTTTTAATCTCTTATTGACCAATTATACTGTTGTCTACTTTATTGCAATATTTTTTCAAGAAAATATATGAATGATTTTCTATGCCCGAATCTTATGCCAAAAAGAGGGAGAATTTTTATAAGAAAAATAATTATTTTTAAAAAAAGGGAGTTCTCTTTGCTAAGTCTGTTTCTAAATGATCAAAATATTTTCTACTTAACTTAACCCTTTTGCTGATGACAAAAGGGGGAGAATGTTTTTTAGCAAAATAATAATGACCAAAAGGAAAATATTTTAGGGGACAAATATCTAAGCATGCCCCTTAAAGTAAAATTAAATGCATAATTTTATTTGTTATGTCTTCTTTCATGAATATGTTTGAGCTATTATTATTATTTTTACATTATGCATATTCTTAGAAGAAGCCTTTTCAGGTTGTATCCATTTTACTCTTGGCTGTTTGTCATCATCAAATTATTGGCTTTTTGAATCCGATTTCTATTTTGATGCTAACAAACCACCAGTATCTTATGTGTGCATTTAGTGTGTGAATAGGTTATCATTTCAATACGAACATAAGATACCGAAAAATGTAAGCCAGGAAGGACATAAAGCTCGCACACTCCTGGCGAATTCCATGGAAAATGAAGAACAAAAGAAGAAGACATTTTGATTTTAATTTGTATTGCATTTAATGTTTTATTTGGTCTGTAATAATGCTTGCATATGCATGATATGATTTGAATGCTCAGATGACCGTAGTTTGACCATAGGGAACCAAAGGTCATAGACAGACCTTAGGGCTAACTTCGGTCGACCATTTTTAGGCTTAATTGAAAGCCTCGAGCGACCGAACTATTTATGTGTTATAGTCCTCAGTCGCCCGAAAACTCTGTTAGCCACAAAGTCAACAAGTTGACTTAGGCCCGGGTGACCGAACTTAAATTGAACTAACTTTCCCCGGTCGACCGAATGCTTAAAAGCCACTTTTTCACTATCTCTGAGCGACCAAATTTTTAGTTCAAAATAGGCTCAGGCGACCGAATTGTGAGGTTCGGCAAACCGAACAACTCAATGGGCGACTGAACCTCGAACGTTTGGAAGATCGCCTTGGCCCAGCCATCCTAACTCACCCTCAAGCACCCAAACTCAAAAATTAACTTTTTCCCTGTGTGTTTGTTCAGGTGACCAAACTTGAGCTTCGAACAACCGAATCTCTCAAGTTGTCATTTCTTTACTGGGGTAAAAAAGGTTAAAACTTAATTAAAACTTTTCCAAAATACTAAGCGTGTCCCCAACGGTCATATTTTTCAGAAAAACTATAAATACCCCTTTTATAACTTAGATTAGCAACTTTGCTTAGCTTTAAAAATTTTCTCACATATTTTTCGAAAGTTCCCCCATTTCAATTTCTATTTCAAAAATATTTTATAGGGTAAATTTTATAATCTCCTATCTCTCTTTATTATTCTTTAGAAAATCTTTTCAAAGTGAGTATATATTTTGTTTGGGCATTTTGTTTTTCAAAATCACTTACTCTCTCAAGCCTACAATTTTGAAAAACAATCTTTAAGAGTAATATTAAAAGTTCTTCATATTGTTTTTGCTTTGATAAATATTTTTGTGGAGAAATTTTTGTTTGGGTTTAAATCTTTGTTGTGCACATCATATACATTATTTTTCAAAGATTGAAAATGTTATTTTGAGAAAAACACTCATACTCTACTGAGCATATTTCATATCATTAGAGAGTACATTATGATCTTCAATGTTATACATCTCTGCTTGTATTTAGAAGCGTTATTTTGTACAAAAATGATTTTTATTGTACCAGTTGGGTTCATCCCATTAATTGAACTGGAGAGTCTCAACCCTATAAGTGAGATCGATTGGGTTCAACCTGAAAATTTGAACTAAGGAGTCTCAACCCCGTAAGTGACACAAGTTAGGCTCAACCTTGTAATTGAGTTGAGGTTTTTCTCACCCCGTAAGGAGAGGATGTAAATAACTTCTGTTTCATCCGTTTAAGTGAGTAGGTTTAGTATAATCCTTGAGGGGTATGCTCAAGGCGGAGACATAGGCTAGTTTGGCTGAACCTCGATAACAAATATTGTGTGCCTCTCTCTCCCTATCTCATTTAAATTACCGCACTTTAAATTCAGTATGCGTATGCCTATTTATTTACTGTCATATTTATTTGCATGCATACATTTAAATTAAATGAGATATACTACACACATGTATGCCTGCACTCATAGTTTAATTATTTTACATACACGTTTGTATTATGAAGGGGATATGGTATGTGGTGAATCGGTGTAAATGTTTAATTTAGTCAAAATGCTTTAAAATTCAATTCACCCCCCCCCCCCCTCTTGGAATCACACTAATTCCAACACTATTCTTCATATATTTAGGACCAAACTAAATTACTTAATAGGTTCATTTTAATTTGTTCAGCCCTTTGAATTTTGACCCACCCATTTTTAAAAAATTTTCTTTTAATTTTCTAATATACAAAATATTTTTAAAAATTCCTTTTAAATTCCTTCAGTGATATACAAAAAACAAGAAAAACAAATTTCCCTTTTAATTTCAAAAAATAAAATTATTTTTTTTATTTTTTTTGTTTGTAATCCCATTATACACAAGAAATTCAAAAAAAATAATTAAAAAATTGCATGTGATGCCCTTCTTTATTTTCTTTTCTTTTGTTTCATTCAATGCATCTTAAATGTTTATTTTCATATATATATATATATATGTTGACTTTTTGAGTCTGATCCCATTTTTATTATGACAAACCACTCGTATCTCATGTGTGTATTTAGTGTTTAAACAGGTTTATGATTTAGCACACACATGAGGTAAAAGAGAAATGGAAGCCCGAAGGAGTTAATGAACACATTGTCCGGCGTATTCCATGAAATATCAGAAGAGTAAAGAAGAAGAAGATATATATATATATATATATATATATATATATATATTGATTTGTAATTGCATTTAGTTTATATTTGGTCTGTAATAATGCATGTTCCACGTGATATGATGCTAAGCTCAATTAACCATAGACTAACCTTAGGGAACCAAAATTTTCATAGAAAACCCTTCACTTAAAATGTCATACTCATACCAATAGGGTTGGAAAATTTTATGGTCAAAACACGGCTAATAATTAGGTTTTAACTGAGCTCGATCGACAAGCCCTTTTCAATTAAAATTGTCTCAGCTGACCAACCAAGCCTTTTGAGCAAAACTGTATTTTTTCTTAAGCCCGATAGACCGGCCATTATGCCTTAAGAAATGCCCAACCAATCGGCACTATTCAACCAACTGACAAACACTACTCACTTAGCCGATTGTTTCTCGATCTTTTAGAATCTCCTTGGTCTAGCCAACCAGACCTCCCCTAAAATTTGAATTTTTGGCTGAGGACAGCCAACTGGCGCATCTACCAGTCGACTGAACCTCTTGGGTCAGACAAGGTTTCCAGCGCTAAACATCATTAATTTTCTAATTAAACAATTTCAAAATGACGAGTGTGTCCCCAAACAATCATATTTTTTAGAAGTCTATAAATAGCCTTTCCATAAGCTTAATTAGCAGCTTTTGATTAGCCCAAAACTCTCTCAAATTTTTGAGCATTTTAAATCAAAATCAAAAGCTCCACTCCATCCCTTCATTGCAAATATTCTTTTTGAAGTGCATAAATTATAGCTCTTCTCCTACACTTTGTTTTGAAAATATTCTTTGGAGAAAACATTTTTCTTTTGAGCTTAGATTCTTAAAGGAGCCTTGATTGCAGATCTTTTATTTTACTCATCCTTTCAAAAATAAGAGTATTTTTTTTTATTCTTCCACTCTTTATCTCTTGTTTTACAAAATATTCTTGGGTTAATTTTAAAAGGCTTAAGCACATATTTACACTCATGTATATAGTGCTAGAAAAGCCTTAATGCATTTGAGCTTTCTTTGATAAATCTTATTTTTGGAAAAATTATTTGAAAGCAAACCCTAGGTTCTCCTACATTTTTATTAAAAAAGATTTTTGGAGAAATATGTAGTAGGGTTGAATCTTTGAAACTTTTATCATTTACATTTCATTCAAAGATTTCAAAAATTATTTTGAGGAAACAGCCCTTTACTCTACTGAGCTTATTTTATATTTGTAGCGACTTGGAAAATTTCGTTCAATTTCTATGATACCACTTGTTATAACCTGAATATTTCATATTATAATAATCACTGATATAGACAGCGGAATACCTTAAATGCAAATTACCAGAGTACTAAACTATCCTAATATAATAATATCAATCACATTATCACAATAAAGATCTAAACTCATTAAAAAATAAATAAAATAATATAATTCTAAACACGACCTTCTGTCTCACCCACGCTTCACTGCACTACTCTAATCACTATTATACCCCACATGACATCTGAAAAATATTGGATAATCATGCGGTGAGATACCTCTCAGTAAGATGGAATAAATTATCATCAGTGTGTGGCAAACGAGATTTTAAGAGTAAACATAATATTCTCATTTATTTAACTGTACATCAAATGATACTTGAAAACCGTACTCACTTGTATAACTAAAAATACTTGAGTTTCTAGATAACATACTTTCGGTTCAATATAGCCCATTTACATAAGAAGAACATAATTATTAATTTAGCTTTAACTAAAAAGGCATTTGTATAAATCGTGACCTACACCTATACAATTAAAAATACACATTTTCTACTCAAACATACTTTTAGCTAAATAAATAATTATGTTTTCGTAAATCTACGTATATACTGTTGACCTTATAGGTCAATTCCCGTTTTGATTATGACAAATACTTTGGTATTTAATATTTATCGAGCTTTGTGTGCAGGATAAATTGGCAAAGCTATATGGTGACTTGAAGAAAATGAAGACCCAAAGTGTTTGTTGTTGTAATTTATATTTCATTTTATTTTGGGTGTGTAATATTAATCATGGTATGTAATAATTAATGCATTGTGTGCATGATAGGACAGATAAGCTCAATGACCATAGATTGACCTTAGGTCCCTACACATCACATGAAAAGTCCCCCATAACTCAAAAGGTTATAACTATGTGAACAGGGTGACCTTTAATACAAAATCAGGACCTAAAATGAACATTGAAAGGGCCTCGGTCGATCGAACCAACCTAGTTATAATGTGCTGGTCAATCGAAGCACTGTTAACTGACAAACTTAAGCCTCGGTCGATCGAACATATACAGTATAAAAGATTCAGTCGACCGAACTGTACGGAAGTCAACAATTTGACTTCGTACGGTCGACTAACCATTTTTTAACAGACCATCCACGATCAATCGAATTGGCACATGGCTGATTCCCAATGCCCTGGTCGACCGAACTTCTAGTTGAAAAATGACCTGGTTGACCAAACCTCTAAATTTGGTCAACGGAACATATCTTAGTCAATCGAACCTCAGAGGGTCCAAAATCGTCGGAATGTGGTCAACCATATTTTGCAGTTCAAAAGCCTTTTGGTCGACTGAACTTACAACTACGACCGACCGAAGTTAAAATGTGGTCGACCGAAACTCTCAAGTTGGCCTAATTTTTACTGAGGTTAATTAGGTTAAACAGGGTTAATTTTTTAAAACTCAATTAAAACAATTCTAATAATTCCCTTGGTGTCCCCAACAGTTATAATTTTGGTCTTGTCTATAAATATAGGTTCATTTGCTTAACTAAGGGGCAATTAGCTTTTTGATTAGCAAACAAATTCTCTATATTTTTTAAAGAGCTTTTTCCAAACACAAAGCACATACACCCTCGTACTACTATTCATTTGCTAAATCAAGCAGAGTACTTTGAGTGATTATACTTTATTCCAATTTTCTAGAAACTCTCATTGTGCTCATTGTATGTTTGATTTTTGGATTGAGAGTTGAGCATAGGTTTTCCCCCGATTTAATCTAATAAATCTATTGTGTGGGAAACCTTAAAGCTTGTGGGTCTTAGCATTCGAATTGCAAGACACCTTAGCTTGTGTTTTTGTTTGAGCAAAAATCGTTTTCACAAGCTTGCGTTTCAAATATCTCTTGTGCTTGAATCTTGAGAAAATTATTTTTGAGATGTTTAGATTATTCTTGTCGGAAATCTTTAAAACCCTAAATTGTGATTGAGATATAAATCTATACGTAGTTTCAAAGATTAGCTTGTTAATAAACTCATTGCACTTGATTGATCATAGGCAGTATTTTGAGTGTTGTTGCACACATATAGCACTGAGCTTATAGTTCTTATCTTGTTGATGTGCATTAATTGATATTGGTACAAATCTTCTTGTTGGAGAAGCACTTATTTTGTACACACCTTATATCTTGAATTGGTCGTATTCCAGGCGTGGCCTGAGGGGGCGTTGATCTAGCTCGGAAGGATTGATTGTAAAGGTTGAGGTCAACCCTGCTTTAATTTGACCTGATTGTATTAGGTGCCGCTCCACCTGTTAAGTGAGTCATGGTGGAATCCTTATGCTTGTGAGCTAAAGTAGAGACGTAAGCAGTATTGGCCGAACCCCGATAACATATTTTGTGTCGGTTCTCTATCTAATTTCCGCACTTTCAATTCCACACATGTATGCTAGTACTTGAACTGTTGTGAATGTTTTAATTGTTTTAAATAATTGCATACATACTTGCTTAGGGAATTGAGTCTATTTTTAGAAAGACCCTAGGTTGTGTAATACTTTTGCTAGATTAGTTGAACCTAGGGGAGAAATTTTTTAAATCTCCAACCCCCCCTCTTGGGATGCACCAAAGTCAACATATGCACAGAAGAATTTCCCCTAATTGGACTATCATATAATATCATGTATAATCCCCCATGATTGGGTTGTGCGTCCTGAAGGCTGGACTTATTAGCCATGGCTGGCCTACTAGGCTAAGTCAACAATGTTATGTCTGTAGTACGCTTGCCCACCCAACTTGATTTGGACGCAGAGGGTAAACGTGCTCCTACAATACATGACTCCATGGGCCAATCGACTGCCATCCGCCTACACTTTATTTGAAAGTTTGGCTACACTGCATGTCATGCTAGCTATGGTACCGTGCTCTGAATCATAACTAGTCCATCAGGGTTCTGATACCATATAATACAATTCATATAATAAAACTGTAACATCATCTCATTTTCATAAATCTGTATAAAATTTGACATGTTCACACTTCTGTATAAAATCTTTCATATCATATTTTTGTATAAAACTGTCATTTCATAACTCAACATAAAGTCGTTTGAACTCGGCATAAAGTCGGTTGAACTATCATTTCATACTAAACTCGACATAAAGCCGACTGAATTGTCATGTCATAATTCTGTATAAAACTATACTTTGCTGTATATTTTCTTAAAATATTCTAACAGGTTTATTTATGCAATAACATATTCATTAGTCATGCCACACAATTTGAGTGATAATTCATAATATAATAATCTGTCTAGGATAACTATATTCTTCTACTCAAAAATAATGGTATAATCATCTAATAATCTGCTTGGGATAACTATATTTTTCTGCTAAAAAAATAATGGTATAATCATCTCTAGGGTTTTACTTAAACTCAAATACCCAGTTTTTCTCAAAACATACATATAATAATTCAAAATTTTCATTTCCATATGCATGAATACTCAGAAAAAAAAAAAACATATATATATACATATATATATATATATATATTATTTCTGTAATCATATACTAAAATTTAATCGGTTAAATTTTTAAAAATAACATACATAATATATTCCCCTTACCTTAGCCCTAGAGTGGTGCGTACAACGTTCTAACAACGAATCCACTCTGATTAAAACATTCAGGAGCAGAGCCGGGACTCAAAAATGGTGTTCATTTTTCAATTTGGTGGAGAAATGGAGGAGAAAGCTAGAGAGAGAGAGAGAGAGAGAGAGAGAGAGAGAGCAAAATCGGTTTTTGGGGGGGGTCTCTATATCTCAGGAAATCCAATGTTTCCTGAAGCTTCACTTTTATATATATATATATATATATATATATATATATATATATATATATATCTTATTCCAATAAGTTTTTATTATCATTATAATACTATTCATTTTATTTGTTTATTTAATTAATTAATTAAATATAATTTATTTATTTTTAGGATTACACTTAGACACATTATTTTTTTGGGGTCGTTACAATATCATTTTGGAGAGTGTATTTTAAAACTTTAATGTTGTACATCCTTGCTTATTTTGAGAAGCATTATATTGTACAAAATATTATTATATTTGTAACGGTTCGACTCAGCCAGGGATTGAGCTAAGGAGACTCCGCCTCATAAGGAGAACTGGTGTTGGCTCTACCCGGTAACTAAGCTGGGGTGACTCTGCCCTGTAAGGAGAACAGGTGTTGGCTCTACCTGATAACTGAGTTGGGGTGACTCCACCCCATAAGGAGAACTAGTTGTGGCTCAACCCCATAATTGAGTTGGGGAGACTCTGCCCTACAAGGAGATTTGTAAGTGACATCGCTCCGCCCGGTTAAAGTGAACATATAGTAGAATCCTTGAGCTGCTGGCCTAAGGTGGGGACATAGGCTGGTTTGGCCGAACCTCGATAACAAATTGTGTGTGTGTGTGTGTGTGTGTGTGTGTGTGTGTCTCTCTCTCTCTCTCTCTCTCTCTCTCTCTCTCTCTCTCTCTCTCTCTCTCTCTCTCTCTCACACACACACACACATTTAATTCTGCACGTGTATGCTCATTCTTTTATTGTTATAATCATTTGCATATACATATTTAATTTAAATGAGATATGTTCCACGTGTATGTTTGCACTCATTGGTTAATTATTTTACATACACGTTTATATTTTGAATGGGATATGATTTGTGGTGAATCGCTGTAAAGTTTAAATTAGCCAAATATTTTTAAAACCAAATTCACCCCCACTCTTGGGATCGCACCATTCCTATCAATATATATTCCGATGTATATATTTACATATTTTTATATATTTTATATATAGACATGGCATTAAAAAATTTTCTTTTGATTTCCTAATATACAAAAAATTTTAAAAAAATCTTTTTAATTTCCTTCTATGATAAACAAAAAACAAGAAAAATGTTTATATATACATATATATATATATATATATATTCCGATGTATATATTTACATATTTTTATATATTTTATATATAGACATGACATTAAAAAATTTTCTTTTGATTTCCTAATATACAAAAAATTAAAAAAATTCCTTTTAATTTCCTTCTATGTTACAAAAAACAAGAAAAATGTTTTCCTTTTTAATTTCAAAAAATAAAATTATTTTTTTAATTTTTTTTGGTCGTAATCCCATTATACACAAGAAATTCAAAAAAATAAAAAATTAAAACAAAAATGCATGTAATGCCCTTCTTTCTTTTCTTTTCTTTTCTTTTGTTTCATTCAATGCATCTTAAATGTTTCTTATCTATTCCGATGTATATATTTACATATTTTTAAATATTATATATGTGTATATATGGGTGAGTGCATACATCTATATATAATTCCATGCATGTATAATTGTATACATATAATTGTACAGCGTACAAATATGTGATTTAATATTATTGTGTGTGTATAGATATGAGTGCATTTATATGTAAATGGCTTAGGATTTCATTCAAAGGTGTGAAATTGGATAAGAGTGACATAAAATTCCCAAAAAAGACAAAAGCTTTATTGTGTGAACTAGCTACTTGGGATGGGATAAGTGACAATTAATTTTACTTGATACGATTTTAAGCTAGCCTCAAATCAATTAAACTATCATAAGTTGGAAAAAGAATTTCTACAAACAACTACCTGGCTAGTACTTGTAAATTATTTGTCAATGCATGACAATCATGATAAATATTAATGTCTGCTCAGTCTCACATCGTCTCTGTGAGCAGTTACAAAGCCAGTATAAGATCCTCTTAGCTTTCTCTCTTTAACACCTAGGTTTTGAGGATGAGTTCTCTAACATGGTATCAGAGCAAAAAAAACAAAAACAAAAAAAAAATTCTTAACCTAGGTTTTGAGGATGAATTCTCTAACATGGTATCAGAGCTAGGTCTTGGGCTGTTTGACTCCTCTGGGGGTTGGACTTCTCCTCGTTGCTTAGCTCCTTCGTGGGCTGGACTTCTCCTCACCTCATTCCCCCCCCATCGGCTCGAGGGGGAGTATTAATGTCCATCCAGTCCCACATCGTCTCTGTGAGCAGTTCCAAGGACAGTATAAGATCATCTTAGCTCTCTCTCCTTAACACCTAAGTTTTGAGGATGAGTTCTCTAACAATAAATTTTTATGAGAGAATTTTTTACGAGGACACCTAATCCAATAGCAGGGAAGCAACTATGCATCAACTCAAAATTTAAGTCCTCTCCAACATCACCATCAAAGAAGCACACAATGTCGAGGAATACATCCTTTTCTTTATCATCCAATCCAACAAAACTTACTCTTAAGTACTTCTTGAATGTAGGTATCGGGACACACTTTTAGATTATCCAGTGCACTTCGCCATTGAACAATACCTCTTTGGCATAGATGAGAACCCAAAACTTCCAAAGCTAATGGAAAGCCATTAGCATAACATATTACTGCTTCTAAGAGTTTCACATAGTAGTCTTCTGAAGGAAGATGTCCTTCTCTAAATGCTTTATAAAAAAAGAGTTGAGTGGTATATCTTCTCAACTTTATTTGCAATTAGCAATTATTCTGTTGTATATGGTGGCTCATTTCTTGGAATGACTAAGTTACACAAAGGAAGAAGAGCATACTAGGGGTTTCTGGGAGAAAAATCGTTTGCGATCTTCTGAGGCCTTGCTGAAACTGTCAACAGTTTTGTTGAAAATCTTAGACATCTCAGAAATTACTCTCGGTATCTCAAACTGTTAGCGGTTTCAAACAATCTCAGAAAACCGTCGACGATTTCGTTCCTAGACTACGAAACAGAAATTCAAATTTTGAATTTAAACGTTAAGTTCGTTGTTTTTAAGGGGGAACCTCCGAAGGAAAGTCTATATATGTCTTGTCTGAGTCTATTGTGAGACAAGAGAGATCATTTTGAGAAGTGTATTGTGTACTCTATAATTTCTTAGTGAAATTGTTGTACCAATTGCTTCCGTGGATGTAGGCATTGTCAAACCACGTAAATTCTTGTGTTGTTGTTGTTCTTGTCATTTCTCATATACAGATTGTTGCATTTTTAATTATTCTACTGTGCTTGTGCTTTTTATATTTGATATCCAATCATTATTACAACAAATGGGTATCAGAGTAATTGTTCTCATGGCATCAGGATCATCTTCTGCAAGATTTGACATCGTCAAATTTGATGGAATCAAAAATTTTGATTTATGCCAGAGGAGAGTGAAGGATATTCTTGTGCAACAAGAAATGGGAAAGGCTTTACTTGGTGTCCAACCAGATGGATTGGATGAGGCAACATGGAGAAAATTGCAAGCAAGGGCTACTTCTACAATACGCTTGTGTTTGGCCGACGAAGTACTCTATCAGGTGATGGAGGAGGATTCTCTAACAGCTATATGGCGAAAGTTAAAAAGTCGGTACATGTTCAAATCTCTTAATAATAAACTTTTTTTTAAGCAGCGTCTTTATTGGGTTAAGATGGTTAAAGGATCAAACTTAGATCAACATATTAATGCCTTCAATTAAATCATTAATGATTTGATGAGAGTTGATGTTAAGTTTGATGAGGATGATAAAGATTTGATGTTGCTGAACTCTTTGCCATCGACTCATACCTATGAAAATCTTGTGACCACACTTACGTCGAGAAAAGAAACTCTTGATCTAGAAAAGGTAACAAGTGTTTTGCTGAATTTTCATCAAAGGCTGAAAATATGTGATGAAAGAGAAGGACTTGTGGAAAAGAGTAATGATAAGCGAGGCAAAGGAAAATCCAAACATGGATCAAGTCAGAAATCCCACAATCAATCTAAGAAGAAGAAAGAAATCTGGTGTTATAAATGCGGTAAAAAAGGGCATGTGAAACCCGAGTGTCCAGATCAGAAGAAGAGAAATTCTGAAAAACATAAGGTTATTTCAAAATTTGCGAATGTGGTTCAAGAAGGAGATTCAATGTGTAGTGATGGTGATGTTCTATCAGTTTCATTGGGGTCGGATAATCTAACGGACTCTTGCATACTTGACTCGGCATGTTCTTATCACATGACTCCAAACAAGGAGTGGTTCAGCACTTACAAGTTAGTGAATTCTAGTTCAGTTTTTATGGGAAATGATGCTTCTTGTAAGATTGTTGGCATAAGAAATGTAAAGATAAAAATGTTTGATGATGCTGTAAGAACTTTGCGTAATGTAAGACATATACTAGAGTTGAGGAAAAGTTTGATATCACTTGGTACTTTGGATTGTAATGACTTTAATAACAAACCCGAAGGTGGAGTTATGAAAGTTTGGAAAGGAAATGTAGCAATGATGAAAGGGCAAAAGCTAGATGAGAATATTTACACATTGTAGGAAACTACCGTTGTAGGTGGAGCTACAGCCGTAGATGCTAAATCTGATGAGACCATCTTGTGGCATATGCGTCTTGGTCTTATAGGGGAACATGGTATGAAGGAATTAAACAATAGGAAACTCTTGAAGGGTTTGAAATCATCTCAGCTAAAGTTGTGCAGGATTTGTGTTCTTGGAAAACAAAATACGTCAAAGTTCAAATCAGCTACACACAACACAAGGTATTCTTGATTATGTGCATTCTGATGTTTGGGGTCCAGTTAGAGTTGCATCAAAGGGTGGACATGTGTATTCTATGAATTTTATTGATGATCACTAACGGAAAGTCTAGGTATACTTCATATGGCATAAGTCTGATACGTTTGTCAGGTTCAAGATTTGGAAGGCTGAAGTGGAAAACCAGACGGGAGGAGAATCAAATACTTGAGGTTGGATAATGGGACCGAGTACACTGATTCTATGTTTATGGAGTTTTGTGAGTAGCAAGGCATTAAGAGGCACTTTACTGTTCTCCGAACACCTCAGCAAAACGATGTGGTGGAGAGGATGAACCGAACTCTAGCTGAAAGAGCTCGGTGTCTCAAGCTTAATGCAGGGCTACCAAAGAACTTCTTAACCGAGACAGTTAGTATGGCTTGTTTTCTGGTAAACCGATCACCAAGGGCGTCACTAAAGGGTAAAGTGGCAGAAGAAGTATGAACGGAAAATGCAGTAAAGTGCTCCAGATTAAAGGTATTCAGGTGTCCAACCTATGTTCACGTGTTTAGTGAGGAGAGGTCTAAACTTGACCTGAAGTCTCGTCATTTCTTCTTTTTGGGGTATCCAATGGGTGTGAAGGGGTACAAGCTATGGGACCTAGTGGCAAACAAGGTGGTGATCAATAGGGATATAGTCTTTGATAAGAAAGCTATGATAAAGCGTACTTAAGACTTTGATGAACAGAAAGAGGAGCCAGAAAGCTGGGGCAGTGATGGACATGTTGTGCAGGTGGAGTTGGAAGCTCAAGGCAACAGAAATAATCTTAGTCCTATGGTTGCAGGGAGCTCTAGCTTGGAAAACCAGCAAGTCGACGATATTCCTTTATGAAGATCCAGATGCACTATCAAGCCTCCGCCAAGGTATGGGTTTGAAGAGTTAGTGTCTTATGCTTTTCTAACCAGTTCCATTGATCCAATTGCGTTTCAAAAGGCAATGCATGGTCAAGAGAAAAGTATATGGATGGGAAAAATGATTGAGGAGATGGAGTCACTACATAAAAATCAAACTTGGGATTTGGTGGAGCTTCTAAATGGGAAGAGACCGATAGGCTACAAATGGGTACACAGGAAGAAGGAGGCAATTTCAAAAAAGGATTGTGAGAAATTCAAGGCACGGTTGGTGGCAAAAGGATACTCACAGAAAAAAGGGAATAGATTATGATGAGATTTTTTCACCTGTGGTCTGACATACTTCTATCAGGATTGTATTGGGGTTGGTAGCTCATTATGATCTTCATTTGGAACAAATGGATGTGAAGACGGCGTTTCCTCATGGTGACTTGGAGGAGCAAATTTATATGGTACAGCCGGAGGGATTTTGTGAACCAGGGAAAGAAAATTTAGTTTGCAAGATGAAAAAATCTCTATATGAGTTGAAACAGTCTCCAAGGAAATGGTATAAAAGATTTGATTCCTACATGATCAAGATTGACTACAAAAGGTGTGAGTATGACTGTTGCGTATATGTAAATAAATTTGATAATGGTTCACGTGTTTTCTTATTATTGTACGTCGATGACATGTTGATAGCTGCAAAAGATGTAACTGAGATGAATCAGTTAAAGGAACTGTTGCATAAAGAATTTTACATGAAGGATCTTGATTCAGCTAAGAAAATACTTGGGATGGAGATTCACCGAGACAGGACTGTAGGGAGATTATGGCTATCTCAGGGCAGTTATATGCATAAGGTGTTGGAGAGGTTTAGCATGACTAATGCAAGACCAGTAAGTAAACCTCTAGTGAATCATTTCAAATTGTCAACTGCAGATTGCCCAAGTTCAGATGAGGATATCCGAGACATGTCAAAGGTCCCCTATGCTAATGATGTGGGGAGTTTGATGTATGTCATGGTATATACAAGGCCAGATTTGGCACACGTTGTAAGTGTGGTAAGTAAGTTTCTCTCTAATCTAGGAGGACCGGTATGTTGAAGCCGTCAAATGGATATTCAGATACTTGCGGGGTACTTTGGATTATGGCATCATGTTCGGCAAGCAATACGGTTGTCCTTCAGTTATGACGTTTGTAGATGCTAATTGTGCTAGATATATTGATGACAGAAGGTCTACAACGGGTTATGTCTTTACCTTTGCAAGCCTTATGGCTTACCGGTTTGGTTAAAGAGTTGGGATTACGGAAAAATGGAGTGGTGCTGCATTGTGATAGTCAGAGTGTCATTTACTTGGTGAAGAATCAGGTATACCATTCTAGAACAAAACACATTGATGTGAGGTTCCACAGGGTTTGGGAATTGATTACTTTGGGTGAACTTGTGTTAGAGAAGGTTCACACGTTTGAAAATGCAGCAGATATTTTGACAAAATCGGTGACTAGTGAAAAGTTCAAGTATTGTCTGGACTTATTTCATGTCTCCAAGTGATAAAAGGGAGACAAACCCAACTTAACGATCTAAGGTCAAGGTGGAGTATCGAGGTATGTTTTTCATATTTCTCCTAAGGGGCAAAAATTTGCCTAGGTGGAGATTGTTGTGTATGGTGGCTCTTTTTTTGGAATGACTAAGTTACACAAAGGAAGAAGAACATACTACAGGTTTCTAGAAGAAAAATCGTCAACAATTTTCTGAGGCCTTGCTGAAACCATCGACGATTTCGTTGAAAATCTCAGACATCTCAAAAATTGCTCTCGGTATCTCAAACCGTCGACAGTTTCGTTCCTAGGCTGCAAGACAAAAATTCAAATTTTGAATTTAAACGTTAAGTTGGTTATTTTTGGGGGGAAAACCTCCGAACGAGAGTCTATATATGTCTTGTCTAAGTCTATTGTGAGACAAGAAAGATCATTTTGAGAAGTGTATTGTGTACTCTATTGTTTCTTAGTGAAATTATTGTGCCGATTGCTTCCGTGAATGTAGGTATTTCCGAACCATATAAATTCTTGTGTTGTTGCTATTCTTGTTATTTCTCATATACAGATTGTTGCATTTTTAATTTTTCTGCTGCACTTGTGCTTCTTATATCCGATATCTGATCATTATTATAACATATTCATCTCTAATTTTTATAATGACTCTACTCCTAGGACCAAACCAATTATGCTCACCAGATAATGCTTGCAACGATCCACAATGATCCACATTATCAAGAACAATGAGAACCTTTCTTGAGCAAAGCCTATCTTTTATAGTTTTCTTTCCTAATATGAAATTGTCAATATCTCCATAACTATCCTTTAAGATTTTGGAGAGCAGCTCCTTATGTAAACGAACTAGACCATTTGTTCTTGAAGCTAACTCTTTCAGATTTCGAAGAAAGCAGCAACCCATACCACAAAGTCCTACAAAGCAAACAATTCCTTCCTATTCAACACTCAACAATGAATTTATTCTCTGAATGTGTGAATCAATTCCAACAAGGCCCTCAACATAACTTGAGGATACATGAACTAATGCACCACATAAGTGCCAAGAAAGTCCAAATTAACTATATGCCATAAAATAAAATAAAATAAAAAATAAAAATTAAGAGTGAAGCAAGTACGAAATTTAATTTTGTTTAATGCAAATCAAGCATGCACATATATATGACCTAACAATTCCAAGAACCATATGCATTTAAATAAAGATTGTGGTCACATGCTCCACAACTTATGTTCCAACATTGTGAAACAATATTTGCTACAAAAAATTAAATTAAATGGATACAAAAAAGGGGGAAAATTTCTACAAAATATATAACATAAAAAAAAAATGAAGAAGAAAATTTCAATTAGGAGACTTTTACCTTCGTTTTGGTCAAAAATTTTGTTTAAAGAGAGAAAAGAAAGAGAAAATAATAAGAATATGATTAAGAGTTAAGAAAAATTAAATGTATTTTTTTCATTGATTTATTATATATATTTTATTTTCTTTCTTATTTTTTTTTTTTTTTTTGATAGTCAAATATAAAAAAGATAATTATGTTGTATTTTTTTTATCCTTTCTTTCATATTTTGTCACTTTTTTCAGCCCCATTTGTTATTTAGAAAATATTAGGAAAAGAAAATAAAAATATCAAAGAATCCACATTTTCATGTTTGATTATCAAAAAATATAATAAGAAAAATTAAAAAATATTCCAAATTTATGACCAAAATTTTAATTTTACACATCATTAGAATTAATTTTTTTAATTTATCTTCATATTAAACAACCTTTCAATTTTTATAATATTTAATAAAAAAGGAAAGTATAAGGAAAAATATATTTTTTCCTTGTTTTACTTTCATTTCCTTTCTACAAGCATAAATCCTTGATCCAAAGAGATGCTTACGCTGCGTTTGAGGATACGAATTTCAAATCTTGAATTTTGACCACTTAATACACAAGTCGATTGAAGGCCTTTTAATCCTTTCAAATTACTTGCATTTTCAAAAGGAGCGTGAATGACTAATTAATTCATTTCCTCTATTACTTTTATGCAGTTAAGTCCATGATCGCATAAATTGACGGAAAAGGATTCATATAACCAACCTCATTTAGTGGGACTAAGGGTTGGTTTTATTTGTTTGTTTGTTTGTTTGTTATTAAAAAAAAAACGATAAGAAAAGAAAAACAAATATTAGAGAGGGAAGTGAAATCATAAATAAAACAAAAGAAAAAAACAGTAATGAAAATTAGAGATAATTTGAAAAGAAAATAAAAAATTCCAAAACTAATGAATCTTATGCATGTTATTTTATTTTTTTCGTATTTTTTGATTATTTCTAAAAAAATGCCGACGAAAATATTGGGACTCTTGAGTTGCTCACATATATTTCATATTTTTAAATAAAATATTTTAAAATGACTAAATACATATTCTTTTCTTTTCTTTTCTTTTCTTTTCTTTTCTTTTCTTTCCTTTTGCATTAGTTAATGAAGTAGGGAAAAATATAATTTTCTAGATTTTTCTTCAGTTCAACTAAACAGGAAAAAAAAAAAATGATAGTTTCTTTAGGTCTAGGTTTCTCTCCCCTCCTATTACTCAATTTGTTTTCTATTCTCTCCACTCCTGTTATTTGTTTCACATGACATGACAAAAGAGGCAAAAGGATGAGGAGAGACAGGAAAGAAATTATGTAAAGAGACTAAAATACCCTTATTCTATTTTAAGAATCTTAAATTTGAATTTGTGTAGATTTAAATAAAATATAATATAAAATTATAATGAATATTTTTAAAATCACATGAATAAATTTAAACTCACTACCAAACTTAGAAAAATATTTCTATCTGAGTATTCTTGTAAATGACAATTAATTTAGGATTTGAAAAGTTTGAATTTAGATGTTACCTTAAAAATATTTTCACAACTATCGAGATCATTTTTTTCCCTTTATTCTTGATTCATTCTGGAAAATATTTTCATTTTCAATAATTTAAAGAAATACAAAATAAAAAAACCAATTTTTTAATACCATTTTTTAATACTACAATGCAAAAATTAAAAACAACTTTAAAAAATTTAACACTATTTACTGGCGAATATTATTTTTTTATTTTTTTATTTTTTAATTACAAAAATAACACCTTGTTTTTCAATTTTCTAAATTTACATTTGAAAGTTAGAAAACATGTTTTCATTCTTTAAATTTTTAATTTCATACACTATATTTGATTACATGAACTTGCATAAAATGTAAAACACATACTATTGAATTTCTTCCAAATTTAGACAAATTAAAAATCATATCCCAAAGCCTATGCTCCAAAACAATACTATATACAATTATGAAAAATTAAAAAATAAATTATCATAATTATTTAGAGATAAAAAATTTTAAAACTATTTTTGCACAACTAAACAAATCTTTTCAATTCACCTTTTAACATAAATCTTGAAAAATTAAAACATAAGCTCAATTTTTATAATTTTTTAAATAAAAAAAAATAGTTTTCATAACAAGCTCTTGAGATCATGTCATAAAAAAAAAATTGTGATCTAATACTTAGGGCTGCAAAAGAATCTAGCCACTTGTAAAACAACTTGGGGACTCAGATCAATGAAAGCTCGCTTAGACTCATTTATCATATAAATCAGCAATTCCCAAACCTAATTCAAGCTCGCACATGCATAAACTCGATTAGTTTCATTTCGTTTTGTGAACAACTCAATTAAAGGATCTGCTAGACTCCATAATAAGTTCAAATTAAGCTTCTTCATAAGCTCATTTAATAGACTTCAATTAAACTCGTGAACTTTAAAACCTCGAAACACTCATTTCTTCCTACAACAAAAAAATCTCTAATACAAAATTTGCACAATCTTCAACTCCTTTTGAAAAACAAAACAAGACCCACAACAAATGTGTTTCTTCAAACCAAATAAAACCAGCTTAAAACAAAGATAAACCACGACAGTAAAACATTAGTTCTTCACTCCGTCTCCTTAATTATGTTTCTCTTCCGACCCTTTTACTCTGTTCCCCGTCTCCATAATTCAGTCTGCACCTCTCTTCCGTTTCTTTTCAATCACCACCTCTGAATTGGATTCCTCTCCTCTCCCCCCCCCCCCCCCCCCCCCCCCACCCCCACCAAAAAAAAAAAAGATTAGTACTATTTCTGATCTTTAAACTTTGTGAAGCAAGAGTTTGAGTTTGAGTTTGAGTTTGAAGTTTCCCTCTCTCTCTCTCTCTCTCGGAGAATCTAGGTTTCTGGGTTGCAGAGCCCAAAAGTTCTTTCGGCAACTGGATCTACAAACTTGGTTCCGGGTCTCAGAAATTCACATTCACTGGGTGCCTTCCACCCACAGAAGCTACCAGAGATTCAACTACAATGGCTCTAAGCTATTGCTTGAGCTTCTCGTTCAATAATATCATCTCTGTTCGCAGCTAACAATGACGCCCAGAGAGAAACGTTTTTGTCCCACTTGGTTATATAACAAAATAGAGAGCTCACTCCTTATAAAATGCCACCTTGCTCTAGTGAAAGGTTATGTACATGAGTAGCGAGACTGGGCTTTAACTATTGAAAAGTTTTTACAATCGATGAAAATACGAACCAGATAGATAGCTGAAATGAATTGGGCCCGAGCTTGAGCCCAAGCTTGTAATTTTATTTTCAAGCCGAGCTCAAGCCCCAAAAATTTTGAACACACTTTAATCCGAGCCTGGGCCTGAGCCTGAGCCTAGGCAGAGTTTTCTGTCTATCAAGCGGGCCTAAATGCATTAAAGCTCGGCTCAGCTCAGCTTGCCTGGTTTGCTGTCCTACTAGTGTTGGTGAGAGGAGCATTGGTGATCTGTAAGTCCAGGGCTAAAGGGAGAGGGTCTATGGTAACTCGCTGTCTAAGAACATGGCTTTTGTGGAAATTGGCCATGGCACTGGAAGCTGATTCTCCCTGGCATAAAGTGATAAAAGTTGATTTTGTTAGGAGAAAGTATGGGATGCTAATATTGGCAGTGAATTTGACTCCTGTAAAAGCCCTTGAAAATTCATTTCATAGATCTCATCCTTTATTTTCTTTATCAGAGGAGGGCATTAGGTATCAAATGAAAAGAACCTACCACAACTGCACATCGAACGTTTACTTAGAAGATCTTAGGCATATAAGGATTGTTTCAGCTTCAACTTGAATCACTTTTTATGAGACAAAACTATGAGGCCATCGAACTATAACGGGCAATAGCTTACCAAAATTGAGCCAACACTGTTACAGTAATTCATGTTTCCACATGCAGCATCCATTTTGTTCTACATTCAGCCAAGATGATGTGCAACTTGAGAACAATATTTTTTTACACTGAAGAAATTTCAGGCAGAAATGCCTGCATGGATTCACGTAAAAGGAAGAGAATTTACCAAACTGATCAACGAGAACATACACAAGACAAGAAAATGGGAATACTAGGTTTATGAGTAGGCTATAAGCCATGCAAGTAACCTAATGCAACTTCATATGAAGAACATTTATCATACACATTATATAATATATTTCATTAAAGAAAGAGAAAGATTTTCATGACCAACTAAAAAGGAAATATTTTCATTAGGGGGAAAGGCTTGACATGTAATGCGCAATAAATATATCCTACCATGGCATTGTAAAGAGCTCAAGTCTTTCATTTAGCAACCATATTGAGGATTCCATCTGCCATCTTTATCCTTTAAAAGGAGTAGATGATGATTTTCAGTTGGTAACTACTTGTCTTGATATGGACTCACATGAAGCATGACTGCAGGGCACTTCAGGAGGACCCAAAATACCTGTTCCATCTACAACCCTTTCAGTACATCAGCAGAAGGGTACAACTGAATTATTTCCACAGCTTGTCAAAAAAAGCAGCTTACCTGTCAGATAGAATTACATCTTTTGGTTCTAATAGGGTTTATACCGCAGTGTAGTTCTAACTGGCCGACTTATAGAGACACCATGAGACTGCATGCACTGCAAAAGTAAATCGTATATAAAAATAATCAAAGATAACAAATGAAAAAAAAAAAAATGGAAAAAGGGATTTGGTCATGTACACATGTACTCGTTTATTATGTTATCAAGTCAAAATAAACCTAACAAGAAAAATTAGGAATTCGGTCACAAGTCAAGAATGTAAAAATTGAGCAAGCATCAATGCATAGAGTGGCTGCAAAACAGAAATTTGAGTAAATGAGTGCACCAAAATTGAGTGCATCTGCAACATTGTTTCTTGCAAGAAAAACAAACAATACTGGAACCATCCACAGATAATTGTTAATAGTCAAGCAATGGATGCTATCTGCTGTGGAATGAACACAAGGGAAAAATCAATATGCAAAACCTAGCATCAACAGGAAAGGTTGTAAAAATAGAAGCTGATATATATGTGTGTATATATCCTACTTGCTAGGTAACAGAAGCTGAATATTAATACAAGATATGGGCACGGACCTCCCTTGACATTTACTTTTTGTATCCCTTATTACCTTCCCATTCAGATGCCATAGAATTTAGCAGTGTAATATTATGACTTCATCTTCCATTTTCTTCAAAATACATTTTACCTATAAAAGTATTTTCCGCGACTATCGAGTCAGATCTCTTATTCACTATCAAGTCATGCCCTCCGTCCTTACTCACAGCCATGAGGACCCACTCACAATAATCCACAATCACAGCCCTCATTTGCATCAAATAAAGGGAGTATCCTTTAATGATTTAATGGTTCTTGCAGTACCTCATTGGCATTTTATAAAAAAAAAAATATGCAATGTATTGTAATTAGCAAACAAATCAATAGCCATATCCTTTGAATAGTTTTCATCTTGGGTGGGTGACGGAATTGGTGCCAGCTTATAAACGTTTAAGCATGTAAGAGGAGATGGACTTGGACAGTACCTGAATGGGGGCATGGGGCCTCTGCACATAACTGGAACAATGATACCACCCAGCCTCCCTCTTCTTCTATTTCTCTTTCTTTTCTCAAACTCTTTCTTTTCTTTTGCTTCTTCAATTTCCATCCCGAAGAATCTACAGATAAATTTAAAAAAAGAGCACTTTTCTAAGAATAAGATATGACCCGAAGGAGGCAAAGAGTGAATAGTAGAGTTTGTCACCAAAACATCACCACTCACAACTGCGGTGACAATCCTCTATTCTATTCCCTTATTTTTCTATTTCTCTGGCACCGAGGCATCCCTTCAAGCTATGCATAAACCATTTCCTCACATATCACACCTTTGCAAACTGCAAACCCCTTTTCAATATAAAGAAGCCACCTCAATGAAGCTCGTTTTCATCATGGTCCGAAACCTCAGCATCTTCTCCAAAATTCACTATCAACGCTTCAGACATCATTTCTGCTACCACACGGCAGTCAAGACAGGTGCCAAGATGTAAATCTTTTCTCAGCCGAACTAGGTGATTCTGGCTAATTGCACTTTTGACAGCTGCACCACTTCAACATTTTGCCATCACTGCCAGGAAATCAAGAACTACTGATGACTCGCAAGATGCCATCACTATCCCACTCAAAAACTAAGCAAGGCTGAGCATAGTAAGTACTATTACTTGAGACTACCCCCCTCTCAACTGATCTTGTTCACGTAATTGGAAAATGGAAATAAAATTGAATAAAAAATTGATTGGGTAAACTCTTAATTCAAAGATTAAAGCAACACAGTTTGCTCACTATCACCAACAAGCGAGGCTGTTTCAATTTTTTTATGAATCAAGTGAAGGCTGCATCTTTTTGATAAACCTCTAGGCCAATATATTTTGGCCCTAAAAGTTTCTGTTCAACAAGATGTTTGTTAGAAGGTATGTTAATCGACTCTGACAAAAAGATTAGGACAGCTCAACCATAGTGTATATTTTGAAGATCTGTTCATAACACATCAATATGTCCGTGTGCACCCATCTAGGCATCAACATCCTAAATTAAGTGGATACTGCTAAAATATATGAGCATTCATGTTGTGATATGTGGCTCACATACTGAGTCGAAGACATGCACAAAGAGAAAGCATGATAGAAGTCGGGGTGCATTAGGGGAAACCATCGACGGTAGCTCTCTAACCGTCAACATTTTGGAGCAGTGTCTGAGAGATTATACTCTCTGCCTGAACCATCAACGGTTTGGCTCGGGAAACCCAACGCAGATTTCAAATTTTGAATAAGGGACGTTGATTTGGTTGGGGTTTGGAGAGACAACATCTAGGAACTTTATATATACGTTGTCTCAGATGTATATGTAAGATGGTCGTACATGGTTAATGTATTGTTCATGCCCTTTGGATAAGAAGATAGTGAATTGTTGCCGTTTGCTCCCGCGGATGTAGGTTTTGCCGAACCACGTAATTTCTTGCGTATTTTGTTGTTATTGCTTTCATATATTTGCTGTAGATTGTTTCTATATTTTCACCATTGAGTGTTGCGCGTGTTTGATCCTATATATTCCATTGTGCAATTCATTTTTCACAACAAATTGGTATCAAAGCATTGTTGTAATGGCCTCTGGAACTTCATCTGCAAAATTTGGCGTTGTCAAGTTTGATGGAACCGGAAACTTCGGTTTATTGCAGAGAAGGATGAAGGATCTCTTAGTGCAACAAGGGATGGTGAAGGCCTTATACGGAATTCAACCGGAAAGCATTGATGAAGCAAGTTGGAATGAATTGGAGGCAAAGGCAGTGTCAACCATCTGACTTTTTTTGGCTGATGATGTGTTGTATCACGTTATGGATGAGGATTCTCCGACAACAGTTTGGCGAAAACTAGAAAGCTAGTATATGTCTAATTCTTTATCGAACAAATTATTTCTTAAGAAAAGGTTATATTGGCTTAATATGGTGGAGGGTTCGGATTTGAACCAACATATCAACGCATTCAATCAGATTGTAAGTGATTTGATGCGTGTTCATGTGAAGTTCAAGGAGGCAGACAAGGCACTGATGCTATTGAATTCTCTACCTGCGTCTCACACGTATGAAAATTTCGTTACCACTCTAACATGGGGCAAAGAAAGCCTGAATTTGGAAGAGGTGACAAGCACATTGCTCGGTTTTTAGCAAAGAAATATGGCTAGTGATGAAATTTCACATGGTGTAGGGCTTGTGGTGAAGAGTAACGAAAAATGTGGGAGAAGTAAGTCCCAAAGTGGATCTCGGTTGCAGTTCGGGAAGGACATAAGGTGTTTTAGATGCGGTAAAATTGGGCACATAAAAAAAAATGTCCGGAGTGGAAGAAAGGGAATGCTGAAAATCAGGAAGGTTTGTCAAAATTTGCAAATGTAGTGGAAGGAGACTCAGGAAGTAGTGATGGTGATATGCTATATGTTTCATCGAGTTTAAAGTGTCTCACGGATTCTTGGATCCTAGATTCCAGATCCTTTTATCATATGACATCAAATAGAAAATGGTTCAACACCTACAGGTCAGTTAATACTGGTTTTGTTTTGATGGAAAATGATATTTCATACAAAATAATTGGTATTGGAAATTTCAAAATCAAAATGTATGATGGTGTTGTGAGAACCTTATGTGATGCAAGACATGTACCAAATCTACAAAAGAATGTAATTTCATTGGACACTTTAAATTGTAACGAATATAGTTACAAGACTGAAAGTGGGGTAATATAAGTGTGTGAAGGCGACTTGATGGTGATGAAAGGACAAAAGTTAGATAGAAATATCTATGAATTGCAGGGTATCACAGTTGTAGGTGGAGTTGCAGCTGTGGAATCTAAGTCAAATACCACTGGTTTGTGACATATGTGGTTAGGGCACATGGACGACTACATTTATTCAGATGTTTGGAGACCCGTGAGGATAGCATCACGGGGTGGACATGTGTATTTCGTGGGTTTATCATGAAAGGTTTTGGTGTATCTCATGTAACACAAGTCAAAAATGTTTTTCAGATTTAACTTGTGGTTGAGGTGGAAAACCAAACCGGGAGAGAGATCCTCAGATCAGACATTGGGACTAAGTACGCTGGTTCAGTTCAAGGAGTTTTGTGAGCATAGCAGGTTATATGCAAGGCTTGCAGGGAACTTCTTGGTGAAGTCAGTGAGTATGGCGCGTTTCTCGTTAGACCAATCACCAAAGGTATGACTAGATGGGAGAGTTGTAGGAAAATTGGGGGTAGGTTTTGCGGTAGACTACTCAAGTTTGAGTGTATGTCCACAGGTGCACGTTTCTAGTGAGGTTAGATCTAGGCTTGGTGTAATGTCCAAACAGTACATCTTTTGGGGGTATAAGAAAGGTAGGTTCAAATTGGGTGATCCAATGGCAAACAAGGTGGTGATCATTGGAGACATGGTTTTTTGTGAGAAAGTCATGGGGTAGCGTACTCAGGTAAAGGAAGAGAAATAGATGCCAGAAAACTGCAGCAACAATGAACATATGGTTCAAGTGGAGCTAGACACTCAAGGCAGAAATGCAGGGCTTTCTATCTTGGGTCAACAGTATAAATTGCAGCAGAAATGGGCATGTGATGCAAGTGGAGCTGCAGACTCAAGGCAGAGATAACATTGTTCATATTGCAGGGACTTTCAGCTCGGGAGACCAACGGAATCACAATGAACCTAGGTGTACTATCAGACCACCACTCAGGTATAAATTTGACATTCTAGTGTTTTATGCATTCATAACTACTAGCAAGGTTCCTACTATTTTTTAAGATGCGGTGCACAGCGAAGGAAAAAGTAGACGGATGAGTGCTACGGCGGAGAAAATGAAGTTACTACATAAGAACTAGATATGGGAGTTGGTGAAACTTCCAGGATGGAAGAGGGTGATAGAATGCAAGGGAGTGATGTATCTGTTATTTGTGAATGACATGTTATTAGCTAGGAAGGCTTTGACTGAGGCTAATTAGTTGGGAACTCTATTGACAAGTGTATTTGACATGAAGGTTTTGGGTACGGCTAAGAAGGATCTTGGTTTGAAGATTTGCAACGACAGAACTGCAGTGAGATTGGTGTTATCTCAAGGTGGCTTTGTGGACAAAGGTGCAAGAAGATTGGTGTTATCTCAGGGTGACTTTGTGGACAAAATTGCAAGGAGACTTTGTTTGCCATCTCAGGGTGATTTTGTGAAGAATCAATGTAAAATGTCTACCGCTCGATACCCAAGGATGGTCGGTGATGTCCGGGGTATGTCAAAGGTCCCTTATACTGGTGCAATGGGGTGTTTTGGCAGGCAACAGAGTGGTCTGTCAGCTGTGAGATTTGTTGTTAAAGACTATGCAGGGAGCTTTGATGACAGAAGGTTTACAACAAGGTTTATGTTTTCTATTGTGGGAAGGCCTACTTGTTGTAAGTCCAAGGTACAATCTCCGAGTGTAACATCTACAACTGAATCGGGGTTCATGGAAAAATCCAAAGCTGCCACAGACAAGTTCAAGCGTTGCTTGGACTTAGCTTTTGTCTCCAATTGCTAGATAGGAGGTGGTCCCAACCTAATGTCCTAAGATCAAGGTGGAGCAGCGGGGTTCATGTTTTTAGTTTCTCCTAAAGGGCGTATGTTCGCCAAGATGGAGATTGTTGTGATATGTGGCTCACATATAGAGTGGAAGACATGCACATAGAGAAAACATGATGAAAGTTAGGGTGTAGTAGGAGAAACCCTCAACGATAGCTCTCTAACCATCGAGGGTTTGGAGCAGTATTTGAGAGATTATACTCTTTGCCTGAAACCGTCGACGGTTTGGATCGGGAAACCCAACGTAGATTTCAAATTTTGAATAAGGGACATTAATTTGATTGGGGTTTGGAGGGAAAACCTTTAGGGACTTTATATATACGTTGTCTCAGATGTATATGTAAGCCGGTTGTACATGGTTGATGTAGTTCATGTCCTTTGGACAATAAGATAGTGAATTGTTGTTGTTTGCTCTCGTGGATGTAACCTTTGCCAAACCACGTAATTGCTTGCGTATTGTGTTGTTATTGCTTTCATAAATTTGCTGCAGGTTGTTTCTGTAGTTTCACCGTTGAGTGTTGCGTGTGCTTGATCCTATATATTCCACAGTGCAATTTGGCTTTCACAACAATTCCCAAGTCCAAAATAAATAAATAAATGTTAGGTTCAAGAAGTAGGAAGTAATAATGTTAAATTTACATAAAACATACCTTGGCATTATAAGTATGTTCACTCAAAAAGTTATGTTGAACTGGAACAGAACCATCCACAGCTCTGGCAAGAACAGTAGTAGAAGCATCTGTATTCACCCCATCATTTTCTATGGGAGCTGCCCGATCTAACACAATCTGCAAGAAATGCAATGCAAGAGTAAATAGTGCTTCGTCATAAAAAAGAAAATAAAATGTTAATAAAGTTCAAGATTCCTTTAGATGTCCAAAACTCCTCTCTTTTTAAAGCCTAAAATGCTGGGTTTAATAACAAGAACTTCCATCAGTTTAAATGCCACGACTAAAAGCCAGCAGCAGGATTCACAAGAGTTTGAATGCCATACCAATTCTGTACTGTGTCCTAGATAAGCACAAGTTGCATTACAGCCTCGCACATGCAGAGAGAGCTTTCGTGTGACATTATGTTTTACTGATAATACTGTTTTCTTTATAGGATTCGAATTGATTAGTTCAACTCTAATTCAATCTACATTTATGGCAACAGATTTTGGGCTTAACTGTTAAATTAGTGTAACACCAAAAAATAAAGAAAAATACCCGACTTTAATGGGGTTAAATTTTGGAACATTGAGCTTATTCATTATTATTAATGCCTTGTCAAACACAACATACAATGTCCTAGAGAAATGGCATGTGCGGAATTATAATGCCCGAAAACCATAAAGCGCAAGCATGATCAAGCAAGTATTGAGGGTTCAAAATTCACGAAAAAACAAGAAACACACTAATTTGTTACTTCCATTCAATAATTAGCATTGCAACCATCAAGGAATCTTAGAAATAAAAGAATCCAGCAAAAAACAAAATACATAACCCAATAATTGTCATTGAGGAAGGATAAAATCTTGTCAAAAGAAATTGAAACCAGCTATTTTAAAATTACCATAGAGAACTTTTTCATGGCATATAGTCTAAAATTCCAACTAGTGATAGTCTCTAATACACCAAAATAAAAACCAAAAAAAAAAAATTCATGTATAAATGTATCGTAGTTCCAAAAAAAAAATCTTTAAATAAATTATAAAAATGATTGTCATTTCATTGAAGGTTCCAAAACACCACCAAGTATAAACCTCACACACTACTAAAAGACTTAGTCATAATTGATTGAAGGGCCTTGTTGAGATTTTGATTAAATGAATGACCTAACTTGAAAATAGGTCTCTTCCTCTATTTATAATACAAATCAAATACATTCTAATAACCATAATACCCTTACTAACTCGCACTAATTAACATACTAACACTCTTAATAATAATACTAAAAGACTAAAATCCTTTAACACTCCCCCCTCAAGCTGAAGCATAAATATCATATGCCCCTAGCTTGTCACAAATAAATTTAACACGAACACCCCACAAAAGCTTTGGTAAACAAATCTGCAAGCTACGTATTGGACTTCACATAAGTGGTAGTAATGAGCTTCTGTACAAGTTTCTCCCGGACAAAATGGCAATTAACTCGAATGTGTTTCGTTCACTCATGAAAAAACAGGTTGGAGGCAATATGAAGAGTAGCTTGATTATCACACATCAACTCCATAGATTGAGAATGTGGAAAACCCAATTCTTCCAGCATATTCTTCAACCAAACAAGTTCACAAGTAGTGTGATCCATAACTCTATAGTCTGATTCAACACTTGACGTAGCCACCACAATTTGTTCCCTACTCTTCCAAAAAACCAAATTACCACCAACCAAGATACAATACTCCGTTGTGGATCTTTGGTCGGAAGGTAACCTAACCAATCTACATCTATATATCCCTAGATATAAGTGTGACCCTAATCTCGATATAAAAGACCTCTCCCAAGTGCACCTTTGAGATATCTCAAGATGCGAATTACTATGTCCCAATAACTTGTTGCAAAAGATATGTCTAGCCGAGTGATAGCGAGATAATTCAATTTTCCAACAAGTCTCCAGTATATTCCAAGATTATGCAATAAATCAACCTATATCTGGCACTAACTTGTTGCTAGGATCCATGGGCGTAGTAACCGGTTTGGATCCCAACAATCCAGTTTCATCCAACAGATCAAGAACATACTTCCTCTGTGACAAAACAGTTCCCATACAAGATCTAGATACTTCTAAATCCAAGAAGTATTTCAACAATCCCAAATCTTTGATTTAAAACTTAGTCTATGGAAAATGTTTGAGACTCTTAATACTCTTATCATAATCACCTATAATAATAATATCATCCATATACACAAGAAGAAGGATCCTACCCAATGAAGTATGATGATAAAACACAGAGTGATCCACTACACATTGTCGAAGATCAAAGTACTACAACACTAAATCAACCAAACCAAGCTTTGGAGACTTAAACCATATAGCGCCTTCTTGAGCCAACACAGTAAGCCCGACTCCCCCAAGCAACAAACCCAGGTGGTTGCTCTATATAGACCTCCACCTCAAGATCACCATGCAAGAAGGCATTATTCACATCTAACTAATGCAGAAGCTAGTGACAATTGGTAGCCAAGGAGATGAACAAACGTACAAATGTAAGTTTGGCAACTAGAGAAAAAATGTTGAAATAATTCAAACCATACACCTAAATATACCCCTTACAACAAGACATGACTTCAAATGAGCCACAAAACCATTAGGGTTGACTTTCACAGTGTATACCTAGCAACAACCAACCATAAACTTGTCAGGAGGAAGAGTACCAAGTCCCAAGTACCATTGTCTCGTAAAGCATTCCTCTCTTCAACCATGTCGTTCTTTCGCCCATATTGAGCTAAGGCTTCCTAAACAGATTTAGGAAGGGCATCAGATTATAGAGCAGTAACAAAACAATAACAGGAGGGAGATAAGGAGTCATAGCAAACATGGTTGGAATTGGGATGTTGTATACATGTGCGTTTACCTTTCCAGACACCAATGGGAGGATCATGATCATTAGATGATGAAACCAAAGGTGTGGTAGTTGAAGCTAGAGGGGACTCTTTTCCTTGGAGTCGTCGTCATGAATGCACCTGCAACTTAGGACGATTGAGACAATGAAAAGGATTCAAACTACATGGCGACATAGGTGGTTGATTGGGCAAGGACAATAAACTAGAATCGAGAAGATTATGTAGAGGAAGAGATTCATTGAGATCAGAAACACTCAAGGACTGAGAGTAGTAAGGTGTAGACGTAAAAAAAGTAACATCAACAGAAACAAAAAGGGTGATGCAACGAAGAACTATAACAATGATATCCTTTTTGAGTATATGAGTAACCCAAAAAAACACATTTTATATTATATAACAAGGATTCACTTATCCACCTTGGGAGTTAGTTGATGAATAAAAGACACACACTCGAATATATGAGGAGGTAGAGAGAATAGAGGTGAATTAGGAAAGATAATGGAGTAAGGAATATTACCATAAAAGAATAAACGATGGCATCCTGTTGATAAGATAGCAAGCAGTAAGTACAACATCACTCCCAAACACTTTAGGTACATGCATTTGATAAAGTAAGGTGCAAGTGATTTCAAGGATATGTCTATTTCTCCTCTCTACAACTCCATTTTGTTGAGTGTGGACACAAGATGATTGATAAAAAATACAAAACTCATATAAGTAGTGAGTTGAGCACTAATATACTCTTTAGCATTATCACTCCAAAGTATTCGAACTGGAAAACCAAATTGAGTCGTTATTTTAGAAACAAAACATACAAAATATATGAAATAACTCAAAAATGATCTTTTATTAAATATAGCCGAGTCATCCTTGAATAATCATCCACAAAGGTTATAAAGCTAGAAACCCAACTTGAATAAAATTCTACTAGGACCCCAGACATCAAAATGGATTACCATGAAGGGCTTGCAGCCCATTCATTGACTCGGGAAGCAAAAGGGACACAATGATGTTTTCCAAACTGACAAGACTCACAATCAAGACTAGACACAGAACTCAAATCAGCAATTAGAACATTTCAACTTTTCCAATGAAGAATAAACAAAGCAACAATGAATTTGGAGAGGTGTGGCAGTAGCAATGCAGGTGGTAGAAGGAGATAGCGGCTCAAAGTGATAAAGTCCACCAGCTTCACGCACTTCACCAATCATCTTCCTCATCTTCAAATCCTAAATAATCACAGAGTCAGAGAAGAATATTACTGAACAATTCATGTATTTAGTAATCTTGCTAACAGACAAAAGATTGAAAGGAAACTTGGGAATATACAAAACTAAAGGAAGAGAAATAGAAGAAGTGGGATTTATAGTCCCAATTTCCTTGACAGCAGTGGAGGATCCATCAGCAAGAGTAACACAAGGTAAATTTGCATGGTACTAAAGATTAGAGAAAAAATTAGATATACCCGTGACATGATTAGTGGTAGGGGATTCTATAACCAAGGGCTAGGACAAGTAGTACTAAATGACAGACTTGCTGTGGGATTACCTATTGGGCGAGAGATGCAATGGGAAGAGAAGCTTGTTGTGACCCTTGATACTATTGGAACTTGGAATAGTCTTCCACATGTTGCCCCCCACTTGGCCCCAAAGGCATGGAGCCGGTTGTGGCTACATTGGCAACACATGAAGGTCCACCGTGGAGATCCCAACACTGCTCCATAGTGTGATTATTTCGTCCACAATGAGCACATTTGAAAGGAGTGACTCTACCTCATCCATCTCTACCACCAAGAATGCTCAAACCACCTAGATAAATTTTGCAATTGTTTGGTAGACATCATGTGCAGCAAAGGCTATCCTCTCAAATCCAAATGCAAGAGCAAGAGAATGTGTGCTAAAGGAAGCACGAAGGACACAAGAATAAACATTGGCAAATGATGGAAACTTTGCACTACAAAGTATCTGGGACCAAATTGTCTCAAACTCAGGTCTCAAGCCTGCTAGAACCTAAAAAACTGTCATCTGCTCCCTTTACTTCTTCATCTCACAAATGTCAGCGATTATAGTATGCACAACATTTAGATCTTCATGAATACATTTCATCTCTCCAAAATAATCTGCAATGCTCTTGTCTCCCTGTTGTAACTGAAAGTACTCCTAGGATAAATCATACATACGTGTAATGTTACTAGAATATAGAAGCTTGGTATAATCCCAAATCTCCTTGCATGTACCTATATGCATGCACATCCATGCAATCTAGTGCTCCATTGAATTCCACAAAAGAGAAACAATCAAGGCATCTTACTCAATCCACACATCTTTTCTCTTCTCATCAAGAAGGATCAGATTAGAGCAAGTGGTCTAATTTTCCTAATCCTACTAAATAAACTTGAACAACCTTAGACCATTGAACATAATTCTCTTCATCCAAGTTTTTAGTTGTTATCTATGGCATCGATGAAGGAAACATGTTTTTGGGATTAAACAAGAATAATAACCAAAAATAATCGGGGCAACCACAAATGTTGTGAAGCACCGAAACAACCATGGATGAGGTGAACCACTTACAAACTGATATAGCACTGCCACAGCCTCACAAATCAACTTATAAACACTGCCACTGCTCCAAGAAACTCATTAAAAATTAAAATTAAAAAATAATAAATAAATAAATAAATAAACCTTTATGAACACCGAACAACAACTAATGAATTACCACGAGTGTATGGTCGAAAAAGGTTAGATCTTCAAGCAAAAAGCATGCCCAACAGCTTGATAATATGGTACAAGGAAGGAATCAAAACATGGTGGAGGAAAAACTCAGAAAAAGGCGGCCGAAATCTCTCTCACATGTCGGCACATGGCGGTGCATGGGGAGGTTTCCGGCTATGGGATTTGGCAGGCTTTTTAGGTTCCGAAGGGTTTTTTTTTTTTTTTTTGGCTATATGGTTGGTTTCGTGAAATAATGAAGGGTTGAGGTGGTTCCAAGAAGGGGCAGCAATGGGAGGGTGTTTCCCTGCGATGGTTGTGTGATGGGACTTAGCTTGGATCACGCTCTGATACCATCTTAAGATTTTGATTAAATGAATGACCTAACTTGAAGATAGATCTCTTCCTCTAAATACAAATCAAATACATTCTAATGACTGCAATACCTTTACTAACTCTCACTATTTAACATACTAACACACTTAATAATAATATTAAAAGACTAAAAGAATATTTAACAAGGCTAAACTTGAACAACATCATTTTCAAATTTCACTGCTAGATTAGCACCAATTATATGTAACAGATTAAGTTATTAAAGAAAAAATCCAACTATATATTAGTGTGACATTTACAAGCTCACCGTTTGCCCAAGTATCCTGTGAACTTTCTGAGAAGCATACTCTGCTGAGATTTCATCAGCAAATGTGACAAAGCCAAAACCTCTATGAGAGGTTCGTCTATCATCCTGAAGCACAAGAAATCCATGCATTAAAGATTCAAGCAGTGAAAGGCTCAAAACAAAAAAGCAAGTTAAAATATCAAACATCAAAGAGACAATAGGGTTTAACTTTGATGTGGGAGCTTACCTGAGTTTTTGTTGAAGTATAGTTATGATTGAGTTCAAATATGTGCCCTTTTCATTGGCTGCTTTTAATTTTTGTTTAATTTTATTTAATTCTATGGAGCAAGGGAGCTGTCAGGATTGACTGTCTCATTTTAGGTATATTTTGGATATTTTATGTTCCTAGTAGCATTTGGGTGTAGTAAATTCATTGAGATTTTATATGTGGCATTAGTAGGATTACTTCTTAAACAAGTTAATTTTGTTAGTTTTCAATTTCAAACATCAAGCACTTATGGGGTAAAGATTATTAGAACCTCTATTTGTCCCCCTCTCCCATCCCCCCCCCCCCCCCCCAAACACAACACACACACACACACACACTCGTATCTTCTTACAATTAATAAAAAACCAAGTTTTTTCAGAATGCCAGCAGCATTTATGTGTTGTTTCGGATTATGTGAAGGAACCCTACCCAAAGTGTGAAGAATTAGAACATTAGGTGTGACTCCAAAGGATATCTAGGTGTGACTCCTTAAACCCAGCCTTGAACTGTTCCCATGAACTCTAAAAAATCCTTTTCAATAATAATCTAACAAATACCAATTCACCATTGCAATTCAACCTTATTGTCAGATTCTGTATCACTAGTAGTGTTCAAAGTATACTATGACCCCAAATATGTGCCTAGCCTTTGCCCTTAAATAACCCTAGGTATTAGCCTCCAAAACCCTTCTTCCATAGCTTCCAAACATCAATTAATCATCTTTCCTCCGTGGAAGTATCAGCGTGCATAACTGCATATCAACATCAACATAACACCTCATATGAACATTGCATCAACACAACTATTTGGAGTGGCGTGCATAAACCTTCCAAAAGTCTGCTAAATTCCTAGGTGCATACCATGTCATGTTAATAGCCAGTGTGTTTTTCCACAGAGTCTCAGATTGCATCTTTCCCCTCCCCCTCCCCCTCCCCCGATGCTATAGTACCTTCATGTTGAACTATGAGTTTTGTGCAACATTTGTTTTCATTGTAGACAAGACAACATTTACATACAAGTTTTTGTAATTGGTACTTAAAATTTTCATCAATGAATCTATATCTTGCCCAGCCGCTTTTGTGTCTTGACAACTTGCTTCAGCTATTCTGGTTACCTATTTAACATTTTTGTACATAGCTAAGGCCACAAGAAGACCTACAAGGGATCCCTCCACAGTATATAAATTGCAGATCAGTCAAAGAAATTATAATATTCATGAATCACAATGCAAGAACATGTTCCTCTAGCAAGCATTCAACTCATCCCACTTAAAAACCAATATGATCATATCCTACAATATCCCACAGACAGAAATCTCTTTACCTTGGGAAGATACACATCCAAAACCTGGCCAAACTGGCTGAAATGCAGCCGGATGTCAACAGCAGTAGCCTCAATTGGAATTCTTCCTATGAAAAGCCTCTTTCCCCACTTAGCCGTAGAACCAGACAAAGTCTTAACAGGACCGTCACCTTCAGCCATGGCCCCCCCGACAAACATTTCCTGAGGCAGGTCCTCTTTACCTCCACATGATAACAGCTGATTAACAGGAATATGCCCACTTACATGACCATTATCTGCTGGAGATGCAGAGTCAATAGCAATCTGTAACATGCCAAATATTTGACAACATGACATCAATACATGATCAAAATATTGATGAAAGAAAATATCTAACTAGTTCTGCTCAATAGATCCAATGACCTAAGAACCTGGTGAAATAAGCATGAAGCATCAGATTAGCAATCATAAATATGCTAATGAAAATTCCCAGCAAAACAAAAAAAAAAATGCTAAAGAAAATTTGCAATAAATTTACTATGCACATCATCCAAACAAGCAATAAAGTTCATATATTGAAGATTAGTTTCTCAAGAAATTAAAAAAAAAAAAATTCTATGATGCTAACATTTGGCTCAACTTCATGAGCACAATTCAGATACAACCAGTTTAGCATTTTTTTTACCAGCAGCAAGGCCACCCTTATTTACAGTTTTTACAATTTTATATTTAATTGTGATGCATATGAGTTTCACAAGCAGCAGTTAGTTTTTCTTAACCCTTGATTTCTCTTGATTAGCATCTAGGTCACCCTCCTTTACACTTGATTATAACGAAGTTTATATTTCAGGAAAATCTATTACACTGCATACAAGTTTGATAAGCCATGTCATTCTCCTTACGCTCGAGGAAGTACCACCCCTGAACTTCTAAATTCAAATTGCTGCGGACCAATGGATTTTTTATCTGGTTGTCAATATATAGTCAATGCGGTTAATTGTACCACAATACCATGTGGATTGACGTGTGAAAACACAAAAGTAAATTAAAATCTTCAACCTGCGAGGAGATAGACATAGTAATAGTTTTGTGTTTTGTGTTGCTAACCTCAAGAGGTATAGAGTACACAATCAAAAACAATTTTTCTCATGTTGATGTTAAGAGGAACAAAAACATTTGTAATTAGTTAAATAGCCAAATCGAGTTTCGGCTGGATGTCAAGAATGCTTTTGACAATGGGAAATTAGTTAACTGTGATAACCCCTTTATGCCATTGAAGTATTGCAAGTGAAGTTAAAAGTGTATTTTAAAGCACCACTAGATATGTCGAAACAAGCCCAGAGCACAATTCAAAAAGTTTTGTAGGATTGTGCACAAGCAAAGTCAACACACGCTTATAAATAGAAATTAAGATGGATAAACCTTATTACCCTGTTTATGGCATAGTACTAAGGGTTTGTACCCAGAGAGAAAAATCATGTTAAGGATTTTTAAATTGTTAGATTGCCAGTTGGCCCAGAAGCTTGAGCAGTTAGGTTAATGGCCAATAACATACATCAAGCCTTAACTTCCCCATATGCAGTCCAATGGCCCATGAAAGGCAAACAAACAATGAATAACATCCATCATATGGAAAACATAAAAAAAATGAAGACGGCGAAAAATTGGACTCGATAACTCCTGGCAACCATGCTCTGGTAAAAATTATTATGAACCCCAATATGCATCCAACCTAAGAAACATTTTTTAACAAGATGAATGGACTTGTTAGAGGTTATGTATGTCTTTTAGTATTATAATTATTAAGTGTGTTAGTATGTTAATTAGTGAGAATTAGTAAGGGTATTATTGTTATTAGAATGTATTTAATTTGTATTATAAATAAAGGGAGAGACCTATCTTCAAGTTAGGTCATTCATTTTAATCAAAATCTCAACATGGTATCAAAATATGATCCAATCTAAACCCTATTCTTCTCAGCCGTCTCCGGAAAAGTCATTCCCACAGCTGTCCTTCTCAAAACCACCTCCACCCCTCATTATTTCACAAAACCAACCATATACCCATGCGCTGCCATGTGCTGGCCAAATGCCTGCAGTGTTAACCCCACGCACCAACGCGTTAGTGAGTTTCCAGCCACCTTTTTCTTTTTCATTTTTTTTTTCCTCTCCCATGCTATGATTCCTTCTCTAGAAAATATTATCAAGTTGTTGGGCCTCTTTTTTGCTCAAAAATCGAACTTTTTTCCACCATGCACTTGCAGTGCCCATTAGTCTCTGTTCGGAGTTTGTGAAGGCTTCTTTGTGAGTTTTTTGGAGCAGTGGCAGTGTTCGTATGTCCAGCTGTGAGGCTGTGGCAGTGCTATATCTGTCAGTGAGTTGTTCACCTTGTCCGTGGTTGTGTCAGTGCTTCAAATAGTTTGTGATTGTCCCATTAGTTCTCATTGTTCTTCTTGTTTGACATTAGTGCAGCTGCTGATTTGCGAGTATTGGGATGGAATCTATGAATCCCAAAAATTTGTTTCCTACATCACTGCCGCAGATAATGACTCAAAATTTGGATGGAAAGAACTATGTTCAATGGTCTAAAACTGTTCAAGTTTATTTAGCAAGATTACGACAATTTGACCACTTGCTCCAATATAATCCTTCTAATAAGAAGAGAAAAGAAGTGTGGGTTCAATAAGATGCCTTGACTGTTTCCCTTTTATGGAATTCGATGGAGCCACAGATTGCACGGATGTGTACGCATCCAGATACGTGTAAGGAGATTTGGGATTATGCCAAGCTTCTATACTGTAGTAACACTACATGTATATATGATTTATCCCAGTAGCACTTTCAATTACAACAAGGATATAGGAGCATTGCAGATTATTTTGGAGAGATGAAGTGTATTCATGAGGAGCTTAACATCGTGCAACCTATAACTGTCGGCATTCGTGAGATGCAGATGCAGAGGGAGCAGATGACAATCCTTCGTGTTCTAGCGGACTTGAGACACGAGTTTGAGGCAGTCTGGTCCCAAATACTTAGTAGTGCCAAGCTGCCATCATTTTCCGATGTTTATTATCATGTCCGTGCTTCCTTTAGCACGCATTCCCTTTCTCTTGCATCTGGCTCTGAGAGAACATTCTTTACTACACAGGGTGATTCTAGTTCTCTGCCAAACAACCGCAAGATTCATCGAGGTGGTTTGAGTGGTCATTGTGGTAGAGACGTACGAGGTAGAGGTACTCCTCGCAAGTGCACTCATTGTGGATGGAGTAATCATACTATTATGCAGTGTTGGGATCTCCATGGTAGACCTTCACGTGCTGCCAATGCAGCCACCACTGACTTCACGCCTTTGGGGGCAGCCAATGCAGCCACCATCAACTCCTCGTCTTTGGGGCCGAGTGGGGGGCAACACACTATATCCATGTCAGAGGAAGAGTATCCCAAGTTCCAACAGTATCAAGCATCACAACAAGCTTCTCTTCCCATTGCATCTCTTGCCCAAACAAGTAATCCCACAGTATACATGTCATCTAGTACTTCTTGTCCTAGTCCTTGGGTCATAGACTCCGCTGCCACTAATTATATCACAAGTATACCTAGCTTCTTCTCCACTCTTCAATATCCTACAAATTTATCTTGGGTTACTCTTGCTGATGGATCCAGCACTGCAATGAAGGGAATTGGGACTATAAATCCCACTTATTTTATTTCTCTTCCTTCGGTTTTGTATATTCTCAAATTTCCAATTTAATCTTATGCTCGTTCGCAAGATTACTTAATCCATGAATTGTTCAGTGACATTCTACCCTAATTTTGTGGTTATTTAGGATTTTTAGACAAGGAAGACGACTGTTGAAGGACATGAAGCTGGTGGACTCTATCACTCTGAGCAGCTATCTCTTTCTACCACCTACACTGCTACTGCCACACCTTTCCAAATTCATTTCCGTCTTGGTCATCCTTCACTGGAAAAGCTAAAATGTCTTGTTCCTAGTTTGAATTTTGTGCCTAGTCTTGATTATGATTCTTGTCAGTTGGGAAAGCACCATTGTGTCCCTTTCGCTTCCCGAGTCAATAAAACGGGCTGCAAGCCCTTTTATGTTAGTTCCTTCTAATGTTTAAGGTACTCATAAAGTTGTGCCCAAGTTGGGTTTCTGGTTCTTTGTAAACTTCGTGGATGATTATTCAAGAATGACTTGGTTATATTTAATAAAAAATCGTCCCAAGTTATTCCATGTATTTTGTGCCTTTTGTTCAGAAATAAAGACTCAATTTGGTTTGCCACTTCAAATACTTCGAAGTGAAAATGCTAAAGAGTATTTCAGTGCACAATTCACTACTATATGACTCAATTTGGTATTGTCCGTCAATCATCCTATGCCCACACTCAACAAAATGGGTTTGTAGAGAGGAAAAATACACATATTCTTGAAATCACTTGCATCTTACTTTCTCAAATGCATGTACCTAAAGTGTTTTGGAGAGATGTTGTACTTACTGCTTGTCATTTAATCAATAGGATGTCATCCTCTATTATTAGCGCTAAAATTCCCTACTCCATTCTCTTTCCTAGTTCACCTTTACTCTCTCTCCATCCTCGTATATTTGGGTGCGTGTCCCTTTTTCACAACTAACTCCTAGGGTGGATAAGTTGGATCCTCGTGCTATAAAACGTGTCTTTCTGAGCAACTACTCAAAAGGTATATCGTTGTTATAGCCATGTGCTGCATTGCTTCTTTGTTTCTGCCGAGGTTACCTTCTTTGAGTCTACACCTTACTACACCCAACCCCTAAGAGCTTCTAAGCTAAATGAGTCTCTTCCTTTGCCTAATCTTCCATATTCTACTTTGTTGTCCTTGCCCAACTAACCATCCAAGTCTCTATTTAGTTCAAGTCCTTCTCATTGTCTTAATCATCCTAATTTGCAAGTGTATTCACGATGCTGACACCAAGGAAGAGAGTCCCCTCTAGCTTCTACTGCCATGCCTTTGGTTTCCTCGTCTGATGATCATACTCCCCATGATGTTAATCCTCCTATTGTTGTATGGAATGGTAAACGCACATATAGTCATGTTGTATTTCTATGTGTGGCTCTTATACTTAGGGCTCATAAACAAAGGAAGAAGAAAAGCATATGAATTCAATAGTGCTGCTCACTAGGGACTCGTCGACAAGTGCCCTGTGCTTGTCAACGAGTAGATACCGAGAGGCCCAAAAGTTCAGAGGTTCTGTGAAACCGAGAGCAGGAAAATCAAAGATGTAAAGACTCGTCGACGAGTGGCCGTACTAGTCGACGAGTGTCCTGTTCTCGTCGACAAGTGCATCTGGGCTACGAGAAATAATTTGAATTTTGAATTGGAACGTTGGGGTGGTTGGGAATTTGGAGGGAAGCCACTGAGGGACTGTTATTTATGTTCTTCTGGGCATACTTTGACAAAGAGAGATTATTGCATGAAGTGTATTGTGTACTTTCATATTTCTTAGTGAAATTCTTGTGCCAATTGCTTCTATAAATGTAGGTTTTTCCAAACCATGTATACTCTCGGGTTGATTCTTATTGTTTTCATTTATACTGCGTGTGTGTTTCATTTTCTTGCTGCATTTTGATTTTCTGCTATGCAATCCCATATTCTATTCACAACAATTGGTATCATAGCGTTGTTGTCATGGCATCGGGTTCTTCTTCTGCAAGGTTTGACGTTGTCAAATTCAATGGAACCGAAAACTTCGGTTTGTGGCAGAGGAGAGTGAAGGATTTTCTTGTGCAGCAAGGGATGGTGAAGGCTTTGTATGGCATTCAACCTGTTGGTATGGATGAAGCAACTTGGAGAGAGTTGGAGGCAAAGGCAGTATCCACAATACATTTATGTTTCGCCAATGAAGTGCTCTATCGTGTGATGGAGGAGGATTCTCCAGCGGCTGTTTGGCATAAATTAGAAAGTCGGTTTATGTCAAAGTCCTTGTTGAATAAACTCTTTCTTAAACAAAGGTTGTATTGGCTTAAGATGGTGGAGGGTTCAGAATTGAATCAGCATATTAACACTTTCAATCATATTGTGAGTGATTTGGCGCATGTTGATGTAAATTTCGAGGAGGAAGACGAGGCATTAATGTTATTAAATTCCCTACCTACGTCTCAAACTAATGAGAATTTGGTTACTGCTCTTACATGGGGCAAGGATAATCTGAATTTGGAAGAGGTAACAAGTGCATTGCTTGGCTTTCATCAAAGAAAATTGATTAGCAATGAAGCCTCATATGGTGAAGGACTTGTTGTGAAAAGTAACCAAGAACATGGGAGATGTAAGTTCCAAAGAAAATCTCGGTTGAAATCTGAGAAGAAGAAGGACGTGAAATGTTTTAAGTGCAGTGAAATTGGGCACATAAGATCGAAATGTCCGGAGTGGAAGAAAGGGAATTTTGAAAATCAGCAACGTCCGTCAAAATCTGCAAATGTGGTAGAGGGAGATTCAGATTGTAGTAATGGAGATATGCTATGCGTTTCATCGGGTTTGGAGTCTCTCACGGATGATTCTTGGATCCTAGATACCGAATGCTCTTATCATATGACAACAAATAGAAAATGGTTTCACACCTACAAGTTAGTTAATACTCGTTGTGTTTTGATGGGAAACAATATTTCATGCAAAATACTTGGTATTGGAAATGTCAAAATCAAAATGTATGATGGTGTTGTAAGAACCATATATGATGTAAGGTATGTACCGAGTCTAAGGAAGAATATTATTTCATTGGGTACTTTAGACTGTAATGGATATTATTGCAAGACAGAAAGTGGAGAAATGAAAGTGTGTGAAGGTGACTTGATAGTGATGAAAGGAGAAAAAAGAGCAAGAAATATCTATGTACTGCAGGGTGTTACGGTTGTAGGTGGAACTGCAATTGTTGAATCTGAATCAGATTCCTTGTGGCATATGTGGTTAAAGCATATGGATGACTAAACGTATTATGTTTTTTAGGAATCGATGATGATAGCATCAAAGGATAGACATATGTATTTCGTGGGTGTAATACGAAAGGTCTTGGTTTATCTCATGTGGCACAAGCCTGATGTTGATGTGTTTACCAAGTTAAACTTGTGGTTGAGGTGGAGTACCAGATCAGGAGAGAAATCCTCAGGTCAAACATTGGGACTAAGTATGCTGGTTTTGTTCAAGAAGCTTTGTGAGCAAGATAGGTTATATACAGGGCTTATAGGGTACTTCTTGGTGAAATCAGTGAGTATGGCGCGTTACTCGTGTAATCGATCGCCAAATGTATCGCTAGATGGGAAAGTTGCAAGTGTATTATGGGCAAGTTTTTCCGTAGCCTACTCGGTTGTGAGTGGATGTCCACTGGTGCACTATTCTAGTGATGGAGGATCTAGGCTTGGTGTTATATCCGAACAATACATTTTTCTGGGATACAAGAAAGGTGAGTGCAAACTGTGTGATTCTGTGGCAAACAAAGGGGTGATCAAGAACATGACTTTTGTTGTTGAAGTCATGGGGTAGCATACTCATAAAAAGGAAAAGAAACAAATGCCAGAAAACTACGGCAGCAGTAATTATGTTATTCAAGTGGAGTTACGGACTCAGGGCAGATATGCGGGGAGTTCTATCTCAAGTCAATAGTATCACGGCATGAATGGGCATGTGATGCAAGTGGAGCAACAGACTTAGGGCAGAGATGACATTTGTCATATTGCAAGGAGATTCAGCTCAGGAGACCAGCAAAATCACGGTGGGCCCATGTGCACTATCAGACCACTCAAGTATAAATTTGGCATTTTGGTGTTTCAAGTATCTACTACTACCAGTAGCAAAGTTTCTACTATCTTTCAAGTTGCAATGCATGGCAAAGGAAAAAATAAAATGATAAGGGTTGTGGTGGAGGAAATAGAAGCATTGCATATACACCAAGTGTGTGAGTTGGTGAGGCTTCCAGTGTGAAGAGGGTGATAGGATTCAGTGGAGTGATGTATCTATTGTGTGTGAATGACATGCTATTGGCTGGAAATGCTTTAACTGAGGCTAATCAGTTGGGAACTCTGTTGAAAGGTTTTGACATGAATGTGTTGGGTAAGGCCAAGATGGGTCTTGGTTTGCTGATTCGCATGGACAAAACTGCAGGAAGATTAGTGTTATCTCAGGATAGTTTTGTGGATAAGGCTACAAGGAAATTGGTGTTATCTCAGAGTGGCTTTATGGATGGAACTACAGGGAGACTCTGTTTACTGTATCAAGGAGGTTATGTGGAGAATCATTATGGAATGTCTACCGCTCGGTACCCAAGGACGGGTTGTGATGTCCAGGATATGTCAAAGGTCCTCCATGATTGTGCAATGGAGTGTTTCAACAGGCAACAAAGTGAACCGTCAGTTGTTAGTTTTGTTGAAGACTATGCGAGGAGATTTGGTGATATAAGGCTTGCAGCAGCTTTTGTATTTACAGTTGTGGAATGGTCTTATTGGAAGCCTAAGGTGAAGTCTTCGGGTGTTGCATCTACAACTGCATCGGGGTTGATGGTAGAAGCTGAAGCTGCCATCAGCAAGTTCAAGTGGGGTTGCTTGGACTTGGTGCTTTTCTTCAAGTGCTAGAAGGGAGACAGTAACAACCGAACGTTCTAAGTTCAAGGTAGAGAAATCATATATGTTTTTCAGGTTCTCCTAAGGGGCGTATAATCGCTAAGGTGAAGACTGTTGTATTTGTATGTGTGGCTCTTATACTTAGGGCTCATAAACAAAGGAAGAAGAAAAGCATATGAATTTAATAGTGCCGCTCAGCAGGGACTCGTCGACGAGAGCCCTGTGCTCGTCAACGAGTAGATACCAAGAGGCCCAAAAGTTCAGAGATTCTGAGATACCGAGAGCAAGAAAATCACATATGTAAAGACTCGTCGACGAGTGGTCTTCTATCTCTCATCGACGAGTGTCCTGTTCTCGTCAACGAGTGCATCTAGGCTACGAGAAATAATTTGAATTTTGAATTGGAACGTTGGGGTGGTTGGGAATTTGGAGGGAAACCTCCGAGGGATTGCTATTTATGTTCTTCTGAGCAAACTTTGACAGAGAGAGATTATTGTGTGATGTGTATTGTGTACTTTCATATTTCTTAGTGAAATTCTTGTGTCAATTGCTTCCGTGGATCTAGGCTTTGCCGAACCACGTATACTCTCATATTGATTCTTTTTGTTTTCATTTATACTGCATGTGTGTTTCATTTGCATGCTGCGTTTTGATTTTCCGCTGTGCAACCCCATATTCTATTCACAACAACTCAACATCCCATTTCCAACTATGTTTGCTATGAATCCTTATCAACCTCCTATTATTGTTTTGTTACTGCCCTATCATCTACTACCCTTCCTAAATTTGTTTCAGAAGCCTTAGCCCATTCTTGGTGGAGGAATGCTATGGTTGAAGAGATAAATGTTTTACATGGAAATGGCACTTGGGACTTGATTCCTCTTTCACCTAACAAATTTGTTATTGGTTGTCACTGGGTTTACATTGTGAAAGTCAACCCTGATGGTTATGTGGCTCATCTAAAGGCCCGTCTTGTTGCTAAAGGATATACTCAAGTGTATGGTTTGGATTATTCTAATACTTTTACTCTGGTTGCCAAACTTACATCAGTACATCTGTTAATCTCCTTGGCTACTTCTTGTCACTGACCTCTTCATCGGTTAGATGTGAAGAATGTCTTCTAGCATGGTGACCTTGAGGAGGAAGTTTATATACAGCAACCACCTGGGTTTGTTGCTCAGGAGAAGTCAAGCTAAATGTGTTGGCTCAAGAAGGTTTTATGTGGTTTAAAATAGTCTCCAAGAGCATGATTTGGTTGTTTAAGTGTTGTAGTACTTTAGTTTGGTCTTCGACGGTGTGCACTGGATCATTCCATGTTTTATCGTCATACTTCATTAGGTATGATCCTTCTTGTTGTTTATGTGGATGATATTGTTATTACAAGTGATGATGATAAAGGCATTCAAAGTCTCAAACTTTTTTCTACAGACTAAGTTTCAAACCAAAGGTTTGGCACCATTGAAATACTTCTTGTGTATAGATGTATCTAGATCACGTATGGGAACTGTTTGTCACGAAGTATGTTCTTGATCTGTTGGATGAAACAGGATTATTGGGATCTAAACCAGTTGATACATCCACGGATCCTAACAACGAGTTACTGTCGGATATGGATTATTTGCTACCTAATCCTAGATATTACCGGAGACTTGTTAAAAAGTTGAATTATCTCACAGTCACTCAAACCAAATATATCTTTTGCAACAAGTGTTGCGAGTCAATTTCTAGATTCTCCGAGAACACGTCATTAGGACACAGTAATTCGCATCTTGAGATATCTCAAAGGTGCATCCGGGAGAGATTTTTATATCGTGATCAGGATCACACTTATATCCATGGATATACAGATGCAGATTCGACTGGGTTGCCTTCCAACTGGAAATCCACAATCAAATACTGTATCTTGGTTGGTAGTAATTTGATTTCTTAGAAGAGTAAGAAACAAACTGTGTAGGTCAAGTCAAGTGCTGAATCAGAATATAAAGCTATGGCTCACATTACTTGTGAACTTGTCTGGTTGAAGAACATGTTGAGAGAATTGAGTATTTCTCATTCTGAACCTATGAAGTTGATGTGTGACAATCAAGTTGCTCTTCATTTTGCCTCTAACCCGATCTTTCATGAGCGAACAAAGCACATTGAAGTTGATTACCACTTTGTTCAAGAGAAACTTATGCAGAAGCTCATTACTACGACTTATGTGAAGTCTGAAATGTAGCTTGCTAATTTGTTGACCAAAGCGTTGGGGGGTGCTTGTCTTACAAATAACCTAGGAGCATATGACATTTATGCTCCATCTTGAGTGGGAGTGTTAAGAGGTTATTTATTTCTTTTAGTGTTATTATTAAGTGTGTTAGTATGTTGATTAGTAAGAGTTAGTAAAAGTACTATTGTCATTAGAATGTATTTAATTTGTATTATAAATAGAGGGAGAGACCTATATTCAAGTTAGGTCATTCATTTTAATCAAAATCTCAACAAGCCCATTAGGTTCTTATACTTGTATTGTCCGTCAATTTTCTAATTGGGGGGCATTGGTACGTAACAAACCACCATGCTCCACAACCGCTGTCCGTAGTAGCTTCTCTCCAATTGACTGCATTCTATCAACATTGGCCCAACAATGTCAAATCCTAGTAATTTTAATCAGGCCTATAAGCAGGCATTTCCTATGGAAACTCTCACTCTGGCAATAGGTAGCCCTCACGGTTTTAAATAACGGTCGTGGCGTTACGTAACAGTTTTTTGGGTTACCGATACCGTTACGCATCGCGAAATCGGTGGGAAGAAAAATCACGACTATAGTAGTCGTTATGGACCGCGACTATTACGTAAAGGCCGCTATGGCCGTTACGTAACCGCTACAGGACTTTTATGCCAAAAAATTTATTTTATTTTTAGCTTTGTATTCTCACTTTTTCCCTCTCTTTCATAAATCATTCTCAATATACCATGTGGCGAGAGGGGGAAAAGATTATAATGAGGATTATCATGATACAAAATTTACTATTTCTTAAAAATACTCACAAGAAATGCATTAATTAACAATTTGAAAATACTAACTTGTTAGCATAATATTTTATTTTGATGATATTAGTAATTTGATATTTATGTTCTATATTTTTCAACTTCAACCTTCTTCTTTTCTAGTTATTTTATATTTGTATTATTCGCATGTCTTATGTGTTTAATAGATTAATGGACTATATAATGTATTTTATTTTATTAATTAATTTAGCACACATAAGAATTTATCACAGATAAGAACAATGAGAAGTATAAAGACGCACACACACGTAATTTTTCTATCAATGGTAGTTTAAAACAAATGTAAACTTATTGCCCTTACCAAATAACTTAGTCGAACTAAAGGATCCAAAATATATTAAAACTCTTTCTAAAGGTTAAGAGCTTAAAACATGCAGCAAGTATGCTAATATGCACAAGGTTGTGTGTGCTTGAAAAAAATTCAGTCATTACACCCGCTTCCCATTATGTAACATTCACTACTCCTGCTTCCCGTTACACCCATTACCGTTACGTTACGCTTCCCGCTACCGCGATTTAAAACCATGGTAGCCCTCTTCTCCTCTTGAGACAACTCTCACTTTGCTACAAGTAGCCCTTTTCTCCTCTCAAGATGGCTCTCACTCAACTTCAGGTAGCCCTTTCTGTGACTTAGGCCCATTGCACGAAACGCACACTCATAACATGTCCAATTACCAAATGACCAAAAAACTTAGTGGCCCGAGAATGCACATAAACTTTAACAAAAACAAAGGAAGTAATTGCTTAAAGGTTGCTGATGTCAAAAGGGGAATCTTTAATCTCCTAGAATTGCATTCCCTCGTCTTTTGTTTTATTTTTTATATTTCTTTATTGGCAAAACAAAAGGAATCAATCCCTGTCATACCTGCTACATAATCCCAGAGATTTTTGGTCTAACTAAAATAGAGAGGATATGAAAAGTTGTCTCGGCCTGCTCTTTAAGCAAAAAACATGGATTTACCACTGTAATACCCCTTTTTTGAATATCATCCAAAGCCAAAAATCCTCTCCTGCACTGCTACCCATGTGGAAAAAATAATTTTGGGGAGAGCATTAGTAAATTTAGTATTCCGAATAGCTTTCCAAGAGAAACCACTTTCAACACTCATGCTTCCCACTGCTTATGATCCACTAGAATGATATGACCTAAAAGTTTTCACTCTTTCTGCTCTTCCACCCCAGACCATCTGCCGAAGCTTGGATGATTTGGGTGGCACACAAGCTATCAAAAAAAATCAGCAAACTCTACTATTCCAAATCTTCAGCTCTCCTAAGAAAATTTACATTCCACACAATCCTTCCAGCTAAATTAAGACAACAGGAACTGACCAAAGTTTCTGTCGCTGACCAGATTAAAAAGATGTAGAAACTTCCTTTTAAGAGGAGCCTCACCACACCAACCCTGCCAGGGAGTTTCAATTCCCAGTCTCATAACAGACCTGGTCAAACAAACACTACATCCTTTTCTTATGGGTTTAACCTTCCTGCCCATCTGCTCTTCTAGGCTCCTTAGTGATCAACCCATTATGCTCCATTTCAAACTTGTCACCAGCAACTTCCCCCCACAGTTGATCCTTCACCCCAAATCTCCTAAGTCATTCACCCAATAACTTTCTGAAATCAATTGAACTCCTAATCTCTAGTGCCATTTGACAAGACGCTTGTTTCACCACTCCCCATCCCACCAAATGTTATTTGGGATCCTTTACTCTACCTCGCCCATATGAATTTCTTCTTGTTGTTCTCCAATTTTCTAGATGCTGAACAATGTATGGGGAGGTATGTAGAATCTTCAAACCTAAAAAAAGATCCGCATCTTCACACGGCACGCCAAATCTCAATGACGTGAGTGTCTCTTGTTCCCCCCCCCCCCCCCCCCCCCCCCAAAAAAAAAAAAAAATCGAGGAAAAAAAGAGATAGAACACAATTGAAGCCAGCCCCTAATCCATCCTCTCGATCGAGAGACAAGAGCACTCATCTTACATCACCCAAAAAATTCCAACTTGCCATATCATAAGCCAAACTCTGCCTGTGATGCATTTAATGTCCTAATTTTTTTTACATACAGCTGGTCCCAAGCCTGGGTAAACGAGGAGGGTTGTGTTAGGTAGCTGACAGCCAGCATAAAATGTGTCAGATCACTATGATATGAATCCTTACCGAATATTTGTTCGGGTTTCCCCTACGAGCAACATATTGCACTAGCATCATCTGGGTGTAGCGAAAAGTGGGGGAAGGCGAGCTAGGTCATCGCCTCGAAGCGACGCACTGTGTTGGCGCTCAAGTACGGTGTCAAATATGCGAGGATTCCTGCATCATTTTGGATGTGGACAAGTAAAGAAGTTAGTTCAGGAAACTAGGATTAGATTAGTAACTTGGAATATAGGGACACCCACGGGGTAAAAGCACAAAAATTTCGGACACAATGATTAGAAGAAAAATTAATATAATTTGACTTCAAAAAACTAAGTGGGTGGGGGAGAAAGCTAGAGAAATTAATAAATTAGGATTTAAACTTTGGTACACTGGAAAAGAAAAACATAAGAATGGAGTAAGAATTATTGTAGGCAAAAACTTAAAGATAGCATTGTTGAAGTAAACAAAGTAGGGGATAGAATTATAAAAATCAAGATGGTATTAGGCCAAGAGATAATAAATATCATTAGTGCTTATGCTCCTCAAGTAGGTTTAGCAGAAAATTTTAAGAGACAATTTTGGGAAGATATTAATAGCATTATACAAGGCATACCAGGGACTGAGAAAATATTCATAGGAGGAGATCTGAATGGACATGTTGGAAAGGATGATAAAAATTATGAGAGGATAGATAAAGGATATGGATATGGAGACAAAAATGAGCCTGGGGAGATGATCTTAAACTTCGCTATGTCATATGATTTATTATAATGAATACTTGCTTTAAGAAGAGGTAAGAACACTTAAAAACCTTTATAAGTGGACAAAAAAGAAGTCAAATAGATTTTTTTTTAATTAGGAGGGTAGATCGTTTATCATGCAAGGATTGTAAAGTTATTCCAAGTGAAAGTCTAGCCACACAACATAGAGTCTTAGTGTTAGATATATGTATTAAAAAATGAAAGAAAAATGATAAAATACATCAGTGTAAGAAAACTAGGTGGTGGAACCTAAAGGGAGAAAATATAATAAAATTTAAAGATAAAATGATCAAATATGGGGGTTGGACTATAGAGGATGGGATAGATACAAATTCTCTTTGGAGTAGATTAGCTAGCTATATTAAAGAGATAGCAAAAGTGATTTTAGGTGAATCAAGGGGAAGATTCACAAATAACAAAGAAAGTTGGTGGTGGGTAAAGATGTCAAAAAGGCCGTAAAAACAAAAAGAATTTGGTATCAAACGTGGCAAAAATGTAGAAACATGGATAACTTTGAAAAGTATTAGGAAGTGAGAAAAGATGCGAAAAAGGCCGTTATTGAAGCTAAACATAGATCATTTAATAGTTTGTATAATAGATTAGATACAAAAGAAGGAGAAAGAGATATATTTAAACTTGCTAAAGCTAGAGAAAGGAAGAATAAGGGCATAGGAAATGTTAAATGTATAAAAAATGAGGATGATATTGTCTTGGTTAAGGACGAAGACAAAAAAGATAGATGGTGAAGTCACTATAGTAAGTTATTTAATAAAAACCAAATAGAAAGCTTAAACTTAAAATTGACAAATGAGGAAAAGACTCAAAATATGAGATTTATTCGCAAAATTAGAGTTGATGAAGTTAAGTTTGCACTAAAAAGATGAAAAATGAAAAAGGTATAGGACCGGATAACATCCCAATTGAAGTTTAGAAATATTTAGGTGATAACAAAATTATTTGGTTAACTAATTTATTTAACACACTTATAAAAACTAAGAAAATGCTAGATGAATGGAGGAAAAGTACTTTAATACCTATATACAAAAATAAAGAAGATATTCAAAATTGTAATAACTATCGTGAAATTAAACTCATGAATCATACGATGAAATTGTGTGAAAGGATAGTTGAAGAAAGATTAAAGCTAGAAAAGGTCTCGGAAAATCAATTTGGTTTTATGCCTGGGAGATCTACCACAAAAGTTATATATCTTTTAAGAAGATTAATGGAAAAGTTAAGGGAAAAGAAGAGGGTCTTGCTTATAGTATTTATTGACTTAGAGAAATCATATGATAGGGTACCTAAAGAAGTTCTATGAAGGGTTTTAGAAAAAACAAAAAAACATAAAAAAAAAAAAAAAAAAAAGGGGTATGTGGTAGGTATATTGATATCATGAAGGATATGTACGACAGAGTAATGACTAGTGTAAGGACTATAGATGGAGAAACTAGAGAATTTCCAATCACCATAGGTGTACATCAAGGATCAGCTTTGAGCCCTTATTTTTTTGATTTAGTGATGGACCAATTGACTAAGAACATTCAAAATGAGATGTCATGGTGTATGTTGTGTTTGCAGATGATATTGTGTATTGATTTATGAAACTAGGGGTGGAGTAGAGGCTAAGTTAGAATTATGGAGAGAAACTTTGGAATCTAGAGGCTTTAGGATAAATAGAAATAAGACAGAATATATGAAATGTAATTTCAGTAATGGTCGGAGAAATATTGGAGACAAAGTTAAACTTGATGAAGAAGAAATAAATAGCACTTGTCGATTTCGATGCCTTGGATCTATTATGCAAGCTGAAGGAGAAATTGAAAATGATGTGATGCATAGAGTTAAAGCAGGTTGGGTAAAAAGGAGAAGTACCTCAAGTGTGTTTTGTGATCGTAGAATACCCTTAAAATTAAAAGGGAAGATTTATAGAACGGCTATAAGATCAACAATGCTATATGGATTAGAATGTTGGGCAACGAAAAACAAAATATCCAAAATGTAAAAGTTGCCAAGATGAGAATGCTTAGATGGATGAGTGGTATAACACTAAATGATAAATTAAAGAATGAATAGATTTGCGATAAGTTAGGTGTAGTTCCTATAGAAGATAAGATAAGGGAGGAACGACTCAGATGGTTTGGGCACTTGCAATGTAGGTCACATAGTGCACCAGTAAGGAAGAGCGAGTTAGTTATTGTGGGGGATGGTAAAAGAGGTAGAGGTAGGCCTAAAATAACTTGGAATGAGATAGTGAATAAGGATTTAATAGCCCTAAATTTGTCAAAAGAAATGGTCCATGATCGCATAAATTAGTGGAAAATGATTCATATAGCCGACTTTAGTAGGACTTAAGGCTTGGTTTTGTTGTTGCTTAAAGCTTGGTTTTGTTATTGTTGTTGTTGTTGCCCTATCATAAGCTTACTCAGAATCAAGCTGAAAAACTAAACCTTTCTTCTTGCTCCTAACCAATCTCATTAAGCACAAGGACAGCATCCAAAATAAGCTTTCCACCAACAAAAGATGATTCACAGCAAGAAATAGTTATCCCCATCACCTCCCTAAGCCAATCCATGAGGACCTTGGCAATAATCTCATAACAATAGTGATCAAGCTGAGCGGTAGAAAATCATTAACTCTAATTTAATTTCTTACAGATTGTTCACGGAAGATAGAATATTTGAAGGAGAAGAAGTGCCTATCCGGATAATAAAAGATATATGGCTATAACTTTCACACTTTCTGTATGCTTGAGCTTATGTTTAGCATGTGTGCCCCTTTGGTGCCCCTAAATGATACTTGAACCACTTCACTGATCTAAAAAACAGTCAAACAAAACCAAAAAAAAAAAAAACATAAAAACAAAAAACAAAGATAAGCTGTTTAATGTCCAATGATGAAAATTTTAACCACTTATATATGAAGTTTTAATAATCTAAGTTTCCATCATTTTGATTTTTCTTTTTGAAATTTCCCCACATTCAGCAGAATGCAATTAGTACTCGTAAATGAACTTAATGAAATGTGTGCACATGTATGGCATGCACAAGCACATACGCATCCAAACCACATATCAGCCATTTGAAGCACAAAACACGGCAAGGCACCTCTCGACCATGTAAGAAATGCCTAAGTCGGCCAACACGAGCAGCTGATGCTTCATCAGCAAAAGTGACAAATCCAAAGCCTCTATGACATATTTTCCTCACATCCTGCACACAGGAAGATGAAGGAAAAAAGATGAAAATGGTTAGCTGTAAGACAAATGCAGTAGTTCAAATAGAAATTAAATGTGCACGCACGCCCCCAGGGGGGGTTGTATAAGAAGAAAAAATATACAAAATAAAAGTCTTACAATCTAATACAAATTTCCTTCTAAAAATCTCTACCTTTGGCAGATAAACATCAAGAACCCAACCAAACTGGCTAAAATATGCTTGGAGATCTTCAGCAGTTGCTTCAGGAGGTACACGACCAATAAATAACCTTTTCTCCAACTTTGCTGGAGTGACATCTACAGTTTGTCCACTATGAGCCATGACAGAACTGGCATCTCCTGCAGAAACAAATCGTGCACAAGCACTCTCTGGGGCAGAATTGACATGGGGCAACAAGTTGGCTTGATTATCACTTCTTTCAATTTTTGTACAGCAATCTGTGTTATTATAAGCAACTGTGTTTGAAGCTTGAGGAGCATGTGGCATCTTAAAAGACTGTCTTGAAAATCTAAATCCTTTAAAAACCCCCTGCATGAAATTACAGAAATATAGCGTAAAAATTTGGAAAGTTTTAACACCACATAATTCAGGAAATATAATAATGGAAAGCAAATCATTTTGTTTTTAATAGTTTCTTTTTCTGTTCGCTGTAAAGCAAGAGTTGAAAGGCAATTTTCATGTATTTGTCCAATTTAAAAACATATAATATAAACAAAAACAATGTACTGGCAACAAATAGCAGCAGTTATTACAGAAACAATCTGTGGTGATGCTGATCAATCTGATTGTGAAAAAAGCAGTGGTAATGGCAAAGCAAGGCCTGAGATGTAAAGGCAATAAATGTGTCTGCAGTCAAACAACAGTCACAAGACACGGTGATTGTGGAGGCCAAATTAATTTGTATCACAGTGCAATATCAACCAGGAAGGTATTATCATCAACGCCAGTAGCATCTACACTGATGATGCATAGTTGTAAGTGGGCTATATGGTAGTGGTAACAGTAATAAGGCAAATGCAATGGTCATAATATGAGGCAAAGACAATTGTAGGAAAAATGAATCATTTCTGCTTCCATTGGATGATTTTTTCCCCCTTTTTCCATCTCATTAAGGATTTATAAACTCCATTACCAAACATCTTTTAGCTTTTAGTTCTTTGTTGTTTTCAGAAAGGACCAAAAACAACTGCAACCTATCTTTGTCATCCATATTGAACAATTGCAACGAATCTTTGAGAAGGGATGTTCGTTCTTGGTGTCTCGATCAATCGTGGGGTGTTCACTTGCAAATCATTCTATGAATTCTTCACCTATTCAAACTCTCATTTTCCTCTTTATCCTATTATTTGGAAGGTTAAAGTTCCCCCAAAGATAAAAGCATTTGCTTGATTGGCTGTACTTAACAAAATTAATACCAATAACTTGTTGCAGATTAAGAGACTTTTGAAGGCTCTATCTCCAGATGTTTGCAAGCTCTGTTATAGGAATTCTGAAACAGCTTCCATCTCTTTTTACATCGTGATTTTGAATGGAGGATATGGAACAAACTGATTGGTATTATAGAAGAGAGTTGGGTTTGCCCCTATTCAGTGGAAGATCTGTTAGTCAGATCATCCGCTGGTTTTGGAAGAAGGATAGGGCAGCTCTGTGGAAGTGTAGCTAGTTTGCAGCATTATGGGGTTTATGGTTGGAACGTAACGCACGGGTTTTTTCTGGGAAGAAAATAAATTCATCATTGGAATGGGAAAAGATTCAGTTTTTGGCTTCTTTATGGTCTGTCAGGTTCGGAATTTTTAGGGAAGCTAGTTTTCAGGATTTAAATAGAGACTGGAGGAACTGGTTGGCTTGATTCTTGCTGTTTTAGATTTTTTTAATTCTGGTTTGAATAAGATTTTTTCAGGGAGATTTCTTATTCTAGCTCCTCATAAATTCTTTCCCTTTTAATAAAAATTTCTTTGTTATCAAAAAACAAAAAAAATTGCCACAGGGTATATATGTATAATATCAATATCAAAGAACTACAGAACACAAAGCTACTCTCTCCCTCTCCAATACAGATATATGATAGCAGCCACAATTAGACAAAGAGTGCACCTTCGGCGTTGCTCGGTCCACAGCAATTGTAGAACCTTTAAGTTCATGGGTTTCTGACATAAGCTGGTCAACGGAGTCTGCAAACACATCAGGAGACATTGTGAGAAGCCAAAAAAATTACGATAAAGAGTAAAATCCTGAGATTTCTGTATTTAAGCACTTAGCTCACTGTGGTTTTGACAAATTACATCCTCCTTTCAGATTTAATCCCTTTTGTGAGGACCCTTTTACCATTACATTAGTTGACTGTTAATAAAGCAATTTTTTCTTGGCTAAATCCTTAAAAAAACAACTATATCCTTAAAAAATTTCTTAATTCAATCTTCAAAATTTGTCAAAAAAAAAAAATTAGAATGGCAATATGCTCTTCCTATAATGAATTCGTCATGATATCCAGTTTTTGAATTCCAATTTTTTATATTTCAATCCAAAAGAATTTATAGAGCAAAATATACTATATAAGGTAAAAATTGTATTTTAAAGTTGTTGAATTTTTTAAAATGAAAAAGCTTGAAGTTTAAATCAGGAAAAATTATTACATAAGGGTACAATTGTCTTAATAGGAATTTTAACTCTTAAAAATGAGACTTTATTAACAGCCAACTAACAGTAAGGTGATTAACCATAAAAAAATCAAATTTGAAGGTACTAGGGAGGATATCGCTTCATTAAAATTTTTTGAGGAAGTTTCAGGCTTAAAAATTTGACGAATAAGAGTGGCTTAGCAAGACTAAATATGAGATAGGAGTTAATTCTTAGCAGGCTGTTCAGTTTTGTCCACACCCTTCAACATATTTTGGTCTTTCTTTTGGGGGTAATCCTAGATTAGTTCTATAATGACCCGGAAATTAAAATAATTAGAAAATATAATAAATGGAATGGATTAATGGATAATAAGGGAAAAGGAAGGATTTTTAGAAGGAACAGCAGGTCTCGTCGAAGAATGTCATGTCCTCGTCGACGAGTGTCCTTCTAAAGCTCGTCGACGAATCTAGTTCCTCGTCGACGAAGGAATTCCGAGAGAGTATATTTTGAAACTCTGAATCTTGGCGACGAAGGTAACTTCTCATCGACGAAGTCTCTACAGTGCCTCGTTGACGAACCCACGTGTCTCATCGACGAAGCCCTGCTTATAAAAAGAGTTTTCTTCATTTTCAGCGTGAAATTTACGAACCTTCTTCGATTTCGTGCCGGATTTGACCCGGTTTGACGATCTGGAACCACCACAAGGTTCGTAGGATCGTTCTCTATAAGGTTGTAGGAGCTGATCGTTGATTTGAGAGGCTTGGGAAACATCCCAAAATCAGGGTAAGTGAGTTGTTATGGGATTTCCTTAACGAATGTTGTTATTTGGAGCCTAGGAAGTAGTAAATATTTTTCTTAAGATCTAAGTTAATTGGAATTTATTTAATTAAATTAGGATTTTTGGATTCAGGGTCCAAGTGAACGCTATGGGTATCAGTTTGGGGATCCTATCAGCGTAGTTCGAAAGTCAGGTAAGGGGGAAATTTATGTATTAAATCAGGTGTTCATGAATTAAAAATAAATTACGTATTATTTATGTATATATGTTTTATGTGGGTTTCAAATGCCAAACATGTGAAACCATGTTTTCTGAGCCTAGGAATGCCTATATAGTTATGTATATATGAAAGTAAACGGATGAAAGTGAAAAGTAACTTCTAAGGAATTATGTAAGAAATGAAATGTATTTTCAGCATATAAATGTTAAATGTGGATTGGCTTATTTTACAGGAATATGTATGAAATTACTGTCAAATTGTGTGGCATGAGATTCTGTACAAATATATATATTAAATGTATGAGATGCAAGCTAAGCAAGTAAAGTATTGAGAATAAAATATGATATGAACAATGTTGCCTGTGTATGTTAAATGCAACCATGTAAATGTAAGACAGCTGAAAGACAGCCATGTTAGCAGATTCTCGCGCATTTCTATGTGGACTAACAAATGATGGCTAAAGAGCAGCTGTAGTACGAAAGAATGGAATGAAAATGTTATGCAATAAAATGACCATGGAATGAAATGACAAATGTGAACGATACAGATGGAAAAGAGTCACTTAAAGTGAAATGAAATGCAATGTTTAAAGCTATAAACATGAACAGATGTGTATGAATGAATAATGACAGAAAGGAATAAAGTATTATGATATTAGAAGTATCTCTGTATGTAGAACATGTTACGATTGGACGAGGCAAGCTTTTTGCCTAAGAGCTTGCAGAGAAAGGTGAGTGCACTAGTAACTTCAAATGTGGCAGTAGCTGCATAACGTACTAGGGCAAAGGGAACCTATTTGTATGGGCGAGTAGATTTCCCTATCCTTAGGGCCTTTGCCGGTAAACTATTGTTGAATGCATGAGTACGAGATCAAGTTAACACTTGAAGGCTTACTGAGTAAGGTGAGTGCCCTAGTATGCTTTAGTTGTGACCTCAGAATTGCCTAAGTATCAAAGCGGAGGGTGCTACTTGTATGAGCGGGTAATCACCCCTATCCTTGGGTAATCTCGTGGGTTAAATATTTGCATGTGATTGTTTAGGTTCAGAAAACAATTTCAATGTTAAGAGATGGTTTGCAAATGTAATTAAAATGATATTTATTTACCTCATGTTGGTCACACGCTGTTTTAATATGTATATTTCTTCCCTTACTGAGATGTGTCCCACCCGAATATGAATGTTTCTTTTTCAGGACATCCTCGAGGTCGGGCTTAGGAGCTCGAGGGTATTTTAGCATTTTTGAGGACTATAAGATAAAGGGTATATGTTGAGTATATTTTGGGGATGTATATGTTTACGTTTTATGTCTTTATGTTTTATGGCTGTTGAGTAAGAATGGTTGTGAAAATACTGAAATGTTCTCGAGATGTATATATTTATGGAAATGCAGGTGATGGTTGGTTTTTATGGATTTATAGATAGAAAATAGAAAACTCTAGTATTACGGTATTATGGTATATGTTATATGGAAATTATGTTTATGTTTTCCGCTGCGTATGTATATTGTGAATTATGGATTATCAGGATTATATCAGGTATAACGCACCGGACCGAGTTTAAGGGTTCGGGGTGTTACAAGTTCCTTTTGAGATCCTATGGTGGAGTGCAGCCAAGACCCAAGATATTGATGGGGTGGAAGAAGGCTTACATTTCCTTGGGGATGCATTATGCTTATTAGTGCCTTTCTTTCAAGCATTTCCATTTATTTTTTGCCCCTTTTTAGGATCCTCTCAGTGTCACAAAGAGGTTTCTAATGGATTGGTACAGGTCATAATAAGAGGGATCTCATAGCTGGGCTGTAGTCACACAACATAAGTCAAAAGGGAGTATGGGTATTGAGAATTTGGTGTCTAAAATATTTCCCTAGTGAGGAAATGGGTGCGGGAGGTTTTCAAGATTAAGTATGGTCTTTGAAGCAATGGGAGGACTGTCTGCAGGGGCAGTCAGGAAAGTGTTTATGCCACTGAACCAGGCTGTCTCACATAGACGGTGGTCCCCTCATTATAAAAAGTCCTTTTCATCAATTGAAATTTATTAAATTTCACCTTTTTGGTCAATTGAAATTTCATTTAATATCACCCTATTTTGCAGCCCTGTTTAGTTAGTAATAAGTATTGTCCCTTGAGAAATTCTATGTTGAATAACCTACCCACATTTAAGCCTGTGAAAGACTGGGTTCTATATTAAATCTAAATCTATTTGAAGAGATCAATGCTTGTTTTTATAGGCAATCATGCCAACTTGGTCCAAATTTACATACAATAAAATTTTGGAATCCTAGTTTAAATTAGTATTTCGATGTATATAATTTATATTATAGTATATTGCTGATATTGTAGCATAAAGAAATTTTGAAGAATAAATTCGGATGCACATGTTTTGGTCCTCAAGAAGAATTACTGCATCCACCACTGACTACTGAAATTTATTTATTCATTTATTTTGCTGCTCAAATTTTAATTGATGTTAAGATCAGTTAAACAAAGCATTTTTTCAGTTAAAATTTTGAGCTTGATAAGGAACATAATTAAAAGGCCAATCAAATGGAGAAAATTGTTTGAGAAAAACCATATCTATACAATAAATGCTTCAAAATTGGAACAGAACGACCTGAATTTTCATACGTAACAAATCCAATTCCACGTTGTTGCTTCGTCACTGGATCCTGAAATTCATTCAAGTATCAAGACTTCAATAAGAGAGGGTAACATAAGAAGCTGCAAGCATAGCACTAGGAGACCAATCAATGTTAATATTTATAAATCAGGTGTCGCATGATAATAGATGCAGCCATAATCAATCTTCACAACTTTTTTTTCGTAGAAAGAGTGGAAAGCCATTTCACAGAACAGCTGGGCTATGCAACACGAACAGAAGTTACATGGTTGAGCCACTGTGTCAACTCTCTTACATCCACTTTTCCATTACTACCACGCGCACTATAAAAATAATCGCAGGAGAGGGTGAGAAAGGAGTTCAGAGGACTGGGGCTAGGAACCAATATCTTTGTTTTTTATTTTTATTTTTTATAGAAAAAGCTTCATTAACAGAAAAGAAAGAAAATTACAAAGCATGAAGAATAAGAAAACATCCTCCTAAAGACAAAAAACAAAAACAAACAGTTAAGATAAACCCTCCCCCACCCCCCCCCCCCCCCCCCAAAAACCAAAATCCCTTTGATGAACAGACAACAAAACTCCTCAGAAGAACCCCAAAGAATGAGCCCAAAAGGAAGCAAGGAAAACAATTCTATCACATAATTAATGTGAGGCAGATCAAAAATCCTAGCATTCCTTTAAATACACAAAGTCCAAAAAAAGAACACAAGAATATCTCCATAAAACCATCCCTTCCCTACTTCTCCCATAACCTCTCTACCATAACAACAAAAGATTCACCAGTAAGTGACCATAACAATGCCTCATCAAAAAGAGAGAACATGTAGGCCGAAAGCTATTTAGCCATCCGACAATGGAAAGACAATGAATAATAGTTTCACTCCACTCAATAGAGACCAGTTGCTTCTCCAAAATCAAAAGCAATGAAAGAGAGAAGTCTTTCCACAGTTTCTAATAAGTTTCGAAAACCCCCCACCTCAAAATCTGCTCCCCACAAAAAGCCACCCATTATGCTCCTCATCATATTTAACTCCCACCAAAAATGGTGACTCTCACGCTTGCACTCGCTTTTGCTAAACCAGCTTCACTCTCTTTCTCCTTTCTCATTTGTCTAGATGGTGTGATCATAAATAGGTATGGAAGTGAACTTCCACAAATCAATTCAGATCAAAAGAAATTCTTTTGATCTGCAACTGGAAAAGGTTGGGGTAGGCAGTAAAGTTCGCTTCAAGGAAAAAAGCCTAGAAATGCAGCCAATGGATTAGAATTCCTGTGTTGGTTGCTAGATGGGTATTGGAGTGCATGTCCTTGCTTGTCGAAGTCGGAACAGAGCACTTGTTACAGGAAGTTCAGCAAGGTAAAGATTTGAGCAGAAATTAAAGCAAATCAGAGGGGCAATTTTATGGAGTTGGATTTTGTGATCAAATGGTAAGGGTTATGCAATTTTCATTCCTTGAGGTCAAGAAGGGGAGGGTTCGCAGAGGTTTTTGCAAGGGTTGTGGGAAAATTTGGTTTTGGAGAAGATGAGCAAAGTTGTGGCTCACTGTTCAGGGAACCATGACCGTCGGACCTGGAAGGAGGTCCTATCCGGTTGTTCAGAGACAGAAAAGGGCAAGTGGTAATGCAGGAACTGTGGAGGTTTCCAAATGGTGAGCGCTGTAGTGGCGGCTGCTAGTGGTCCAGAAGTTCTCAAAGAAATTAGAGTTTGTAAGGGGAAGGGGATGACCCCAAAAGAGAGAGTGGATAGGGCTTCAAATGGGTTGTACCAGGTATCCTTAACAACACAATCCATATGGTCCAATTACTGTAAAAAAAGCCAAGGGCTTTTGAGGAGATCTAGCCCAATTATAACTTTTGGCCTCTTCAGGGAACTTGTAAGGGTTTTGTGAGATCTCTAATGCACAAGAGATTTCATTGGCCCAGAATGGACCTGTTTCATTTTCATACATGCTCCAGGGACCAACATACAAGTAAAGAGGTTGTGCAGTTGAGTACACCCCAATTCAAAGCTGTGAGAGCTGTACAGGCTGTAGCTGAGGCTTGTGATACAGTGGGTTTCAAAAAAGGTGGGGAACAATAGGTATGGCTTTGGGCAAAGCGAGCAGATAGAGGAGACTCAGTTTCATAAGACATCCTCTCCAGTGAAAGGGGTTTGTGTGAGTGGGCAGCGTATATCCTCTTCTGGTGGGCATAGAAACGAACGAAGGAATATCTGGAAATCTTACAAAAGGGGTTTCTTTGGAGGATGAACGCCTCCATGTGCAAAAGGAGGATAACATGATTGCGGATCAAGGTGGGAAATGGGAATTGAGATAGTGTGAGTTCCAGTAGAAACATGGTGGGAATGGAAGGAGTGATAAAATCCCAGGTCACCAGAAAGTCAGCATTTTACGACAGGCTTATTCTTGACAAGGGCGGAAGTGTATGGAAGAAAGAAGAGTATAGAAGAAAGGGGGCTATTCAACTGAGAGGTATTGTAATGCAGATGCGAAGAAAATTAGGCTTTTTTTTTTTTTTTCAAAAGACATGGTGATTGCAGTTTCTACATCAAGGAGCTTTCAACTGAGTCAAAAATTGATCAACCAAAAAAGGTCAGTGAAGGAAATTTTATTGAGAATATTAAATGGGGTGATGTTTCAGATGAGAAGTGTGACTTGGATAGTGACTTTGATTATGATGAAGAGCTGCTTATTGATGAGCTTCATGAACAACTCGGATCTGCATTAGATTCTTCTGAAGATTTGGGTGATTCTTCCTTTAAGCCTCTATTTTTTTGGAGGTTTTAAAGGGAATTTTGGATAGAAGGATGGAATGGGCAAGAATAGAGATACTTGAGTCTGTTTCTGGCTCTCATTTTTAACACTTGCTAGATAAAATAGGTTTGTGGTTAGCTAATTCAGAGGGAAATACTTGAGTCTGTTTCTGGCTCTCATTTTTAACACTTGCTACATAAAATAGTTTTGTCGTTAGCTAATTCAGAGGGAAAGAAAGTCCGCTTGGGTGGTGGTAGAAGGCTAAGAAGGGTCAAAGGGAAATGGCAAATTTGCAATGCTATTTTACCAATGATAGAAAGGGTCTGAATTTCTTCAGTAGTGCTTGTTAGGTCTTTGAGTTGGTGGCCAGTGATGCTTTGGCTTTTTTTCTGTCCTTAGCATTCTTTTTTGTGGACACCTTATCCTCTTTTGCTTGTATTCACTCCTATCTTAATATATCTTATTTTATATCTAAAAAATATATATATATATATTTAAATCCCATCACCATCCTCCAAAACTCCCTTCCATCATAAACCTCAATGGTTACTTTATCATGCAGTGCCTTATTAAAGACACCAAGATTTTTAACAACCACACCACCTTTCTGAACAGGACCTGTGATAACCACCCACCACACCAAGTGAGACTTGAATTCCCGCACTGGTCTTCTAGGAAAACCTCTTTTGGGTACCTTAAACATCTTCTCCAGTTGAAAATGAAAGAAGAAAGTGGATGTGAAATATATGATTAAAGTCAAGAGATCAGTTTAATTCAATGCCAATGTCTTTTCCAACAGACTAGCCTCTTTTGAACATTCTCAGTACTTTTGAAGACACTAATTCTCAGTACTTATTAAAGACACTAAGATTTTTAACAACCAAACCACCTTTCTGAACAGGATCTGTGAAAACCACCCAGTACACCAAGTGACACTCGAATTCCTCCACACTGGTCTTCCAGGAAATCCCCATTTGGGTACCTTAAACATCTTCTCCGGTTGAAAAAGAAAGAGGAAAGTGGATGTGAAAAATATGGTTTAAGTCAAGATCACTTTAATTCAATGTCAACGCCTTTTCCAACTGACTAGCCTCTTTCGAACATTTCTCCTGCTGAGAACCACACTCCTTCATCTTCGATCCTTCGCACCCCAAAAGGTGGCCCTTTCATCATATATTTCAAAGTTAGGCTCTAGGAGTGGAGCATTGAGATTGAACCTCAAGTTCCAGAATGCTTAAACCATGACCAAATTATTTATTTTAAATTTTTAGTATTTATTCATTCCACAGAGAAGACTAAATTAACATAAGGAATCCACAGCCAGAGTAGTTGGCACATAACCTAGCCATCATAATGGATCAATGGCTACTCCAAATCCAGCAACTATAACTAAGAAAACAAAACAGTATTTGTAGGAACCTCTCACACTTCTATTTTAGAAACTTGTTTCTCACTACCATACAGAAAAGAGGTTCCATGGTGTATGTTGTTTGCAGATGATATTGTATTAATTGACGAAACTAGGGACGGAGTAGAGGCTGAATAGAATTATGGAGAGAAGCTTTGGAATCTAGAGGCTTTAGGATAAGTAGAAATAAAACAGAATATATGAAATGTAATTTTAGTAATGATAGGAGGAATATTGGAGACAAAGTTAAACTTGATGATGAAGAAATAAATAGCACTTGTAGATTTTGATACCTTGGATCTAATTATGCAAGCTGAAGGAGAAATTGAAGATGATGTAATGCATAGAGTTAAAGCAGGTTGGGTAAAATGGAGAAGAGCTTCAAGTGTGCTATGTGATCGTAGAATACCCTTAAAATTGAAAGGGGAGTTTTATAGGACAACTATAAGACCAGCTATGCTATATGGATCGGAATGTTGGGCGACGAAGAAACATAATATCCAAAAAGTAAAAGTTGCCGAGATGAGAATGCTTAGATGGATGAGTGGTATAACATTGAAAGATAAATTAAGGAATGAACATATTCGTGGTAAGTTAGGTGTAGCTCCTATAGAAGATAAGATAAGGGAGGGACGACTCAAATGGTATGGACACTTGCAACGTAGGCCTTATAGTGCACCTGTGAGGAAAAGTGATTAATTACTGTGGAGGGCAGTAGAAGGGGTAGGAGTAGACCTAAAATAACTTGGGAAGAGATAGTGAGTAAGGATTTAATATCCTTGAATCTATCAAAAGAAATGGTCCATGATCGCATAAATTGGTGGAAAATGATTCATATAGCCGACCCCACTTAGTGGGACTAAGGCTTGGTTTTGTTGTTGTTGTTGTTGTTGTTTCTCACTACTATACAGAATCATGATAGAAACTCACTCTGATCATAATAGATTACAGAACCATACACCCATCAATCTAAACCCCAAAATACTTTTAATGGACCACATGCATAGGAGTATTATCTTCAATTAAATAAGGATGAAGTGCAATGTAATTTTGCAAATTATTAGACATTCTCTGTGAAAATATTGTCTTTACGCAATTATCTTAGCTTACATAATTATATTCCTTTGAAAACAAATGTTTTTTCATAGAAAAAGAAATTTTCTTAGAACAAAAAAAAGAAAGTACAATAAACAGGACAATGAATCCTCGAACAAATAGGGAAAACAAAAGAATAAAATACAATATGTTCAATAAAGCCTTCCAATCCCACTTGACTCCTCAAAGCAACAGCCCTTGAAAAGCCACACGAAAGCCACAAGAGGTGCTAAATACCACACCATGTCCCAAAGTAAAGATAGAGACAACCTCTTTGCAGAGAAGATATAAGCATGTTGCTGCAGCAAAATCCCCTACAAAACAGCAAAAGAGCACACTTCTACAACCTACCATCCTTACTCTTCCCAAAACCTACAAAAGAGAAACTCAAAAGCTCCTCCAGCGACTTCAGACACCCAAACCGCACCAAATAATCCCAATATTCTGTTCCACATATCCCAAGCAAATGAAGAATGCAAAAACAAATGGCTGCTACCACACAAAAAGCACACGATAGAAGACAAAGACAACTAAAAGGCGAGATCTTTGGACAAAAATCCATCACCAAAAAATTCATTAATACAGTTTATAGAGGGGTTTGAACAATATAGGATCAGTTCAGGACAAAACCATGGCTGTATGAATACAGCCATGGGTTGGCACTATTATCCTTCGAATGGCGTGTGAGGGCAGCTCCAGCAATAGTTCAGGAGTTGGCAGATTGGCAGTGTCAATGGGTGGCTATGGTGTTGGTTTTGCAAGACCTAAGGGGTCATGGTGATCCTAAACCAGCAAGGCTCTATTTATAGTATAGCCAAGTACATTACAATGACAATAATGCCCTTATTAATTCACGCATTAACTCACAATTACTAACACAGCAATAACACATTAATGATGCTAAATAACTAACCAATAATAATTAACCAGAATTTTCATTCACTTTAGATAAACAATGAATTATATTAAGAGAGAAAAGAATGAACCAAAAAAAGGGAGAATAAGGTGTTCTCCACTAACAAAGAAATAAAACATAAAAATGAACTGGAGAACAAACAAAGTGCAGCTCGCCAGTCCCTTAGCAAGTTGGTCAAAGTTATTCCTCTAAACTATCAAACCACCAAAACCCAAAGTCACTCCAAGAACACTGCCCTGCACCCCACAAGTGATCAACCCCCACGCCCTTCTTTCTTCCTATCAAATGTAGTTGGAGATACCCAACCTTATCGTACCCTATAGGAGCTACTAGTCTTACATGAACCCACCAAGAGAGTTTCAGGGACATGGTTCTCTCCTCCAACAACTCCCCCCTCCCCCCCCCCCCCCCCACCAAAAAAATTAAACAATAAAAAAATTTAAAAAAATAAAATAAAACAACAAAAAAGGTTTGGTTGTCATTACAATCTCCTTTCAACTTACATTGAACTTTGGTGATAGAATTCAAGCTTTAATCTGCTTATGAGAGTGTAAAGTGCCATGATTCAACTGAATACAATCCAGTTCTCTACAGAAAGAGGACAAGCAAGCCATGGGGCAATGAATCAAAGGAGTTGAAGTTAAATGGTAAAAGCAATAAAATTAATCAGAAGACTAGAAATGGCTAAAGTACCATAACCGGAAAGAGCATCAGCTCAATCTTTAGATTCCTTCAATTAGCCAACAAAAATCTAGGTTGACGCCTCCAGATATACATGATCTCAGAAACCTGTTGATTGTCAAATAACACTGTTGGCCTAACAAGGCTTAATCTCATTTTGATGATAACAAATCAAGGTTACTTAACATGTCCATGTAAGTTTGAATTTCAGGACTTAAGTGATCTTATGGTTTCAAGTGAACGTGCTTGAAGAGTTTGAATGAAAAATCACACTTGAGGCTATGAGACATAATAAACATGAAGGTTAGAGGTATGTGAGATATGAAGCTCGTTGAAATAGTGCATAAAGCTCAGAAGACATATTGGAAGCTTCACAACATGAAGACTTAGGCACTTAGATAGGATAGTCAGATAAAAGTCTCATGTAAGTACTTCAAAACTCAATATTGATAGATTAAAGCTCCTAGGATATGTCATTAGACTTAGATACCTGATTTTATTCATGGAAAATGTTTTCTCAAAGTCCAAATTAAGTTTTCCATTACACGAATTAAGTTTGGAACCAAAAATATTGAAAAACAAGTGTTGCTGCAAGGACAGGCAACTGATGACTCTTCATCAGGCAACTGTGGTGCTACTGAGTTCGAAAATATACAAACAGAATAGGCACAGGGGACTGACCTATCGGGCACAATCGACTGACCCCATTTTGACTTTCAGAATGCACTAATTTTAAAATAGCACAGGCGAATGACCATACGAGGACGGGCGACTAATGCGTATGTTTAAACGAGTTACAGTGCTGATCTTGTTTCCATATCTTGCGTGATTGGTTTCCAAATTAAGAGAAAACTTCAAGGAAACTTTTTAAAACCCTAGTGCACTATTTAAACGTCTTATTCTCGCACATTAGGGTAACGAAAATTTCAAAAAAGAAAGAGAACCGCCGTTCATACTTTGAAAAACTCTCTGGTTATACTACTGCTGTGTTCTCTGCGAAAACTCTCAGAAAACTGATCTAATCATTCGAATCTCACACTTTTGAATCAGTTGTAGTGATATACTTTCGAGCTTCAACTTTCATATTGTTTATTTGAAGTATTATTTTGAATCTAACGTATACTAATCTGCTCATTTGAGGAGCTTTCTCTTGTACAAGCAATTGTTGTTGTTCGTTGTATTGTTTGACGGTTCAGGTTTTGAATCGTTGCCTAGCAAGAGGGTGTTCTCGTTAGAGAGGCGAACTCCACCTTGAAGGGAGAGAGGTTGTAACTTCACTTGGTAACGAAGTTGGAAAGGAAATCCTCACAGCGGGTTGCTTGAGGCAAGGACGTAGGCTGCATCCGAACCTTGTAAAAACAACGGTGTTCAGCTTCTTCTTCCCTACACTTTTACTTTCTGCAAGATATAACCTGCATGCTTGACCATACTTTTATTATCAAGTCGCTGAATATTGAAACTTGCTGAGCATTTAATCTTGTTGAATATCATATTGTGCTAACAATCTAAAATCTGCTGAATATTGAATAGTGCTGAATATCGAATCTTGGTAAATATTGAATCTTGTTGAATATTTAATAGTGGTGAATATTGAATCTTGCTAAGTATAGAAACTTGCTGAATATCAGAGATTAATTGAATATCAATTTCAGTTGTGATAAAATCTATATTATTTTTGATTTAGTTGTTGGATAGAAAATCCGGACAAGTCCAAAAGTCTTATGTGACTAATCTAAGGATAAAAAGGTTTTCTTAATCAAAGCATACATACAAAGATAAACCTACTTCACTACTAAAATTGTTTTTGAAAACATCATTAAGTACTGATAAAATAGAAATCTGGTAAATTGTTCAGCTGAGTAAATTAAAATTTAATCTTGTAGTATAATTGTAGATTTCATATATATATTAGGGATCATATCTAAGAACTTCCGTTTGATATAGTTCAGTTACTACATATATATATATATATATATATATATAAATTGGTTGTGAATATTAGTTAAGTGTGAAATAATTAAGAATTAAAGTAATAATAATGATGCAAATAATTTTTTAAATAACCCAATTCACCCCCCTCTTGGGAATACATCCTGATTTCAGACACCCCTAGTTAAATTTGTAAATCAACCAGCTGAGCATCAGCATTCCTAAGTTGCCAATATAATAGCTTCTCCTTGCATAACTCCTTAAAAGTAGACCATCTGTCTTAAATAACCTAACCACATTATCTTCCTCATCTGTCTCCAAGTACATCCCATATCTAACTAATAAGAACTGCATAAAAACATTAAATTCATGAGCACAACTAGTGAAAGGAATTTCTGTATAAGATCATACAGATCATTCAATTTCCCACAAAGATGGCAACATGATAATTTGATCAAGACTTCCAGTGAACCAAATCAATAGGTGCCATTAACAGAATCAAGAACCAATTATGTTTCCTGGGAAAAGCAAGCACCATGGAAGCTAGAGCTTAGAAAAACTGAATTGGGTAAGCTGGTCTTATGCAACTCACTCAACCACTAGAAAGACAACTTGAATAAATATTACCTATGGTCAATTGTGGATAATAGAAACTAGATGTCTCTTGGAATTCAAAATAATAATTTATTAAAAAACAAGACTATTAGTGCAAGCACCTTTTCCAATGAAACATACATAATTACAGCATAAATTATACCTTTGGCATGTAGGCATCTATTAGTGGACCATACTTCATAAAATAGCTGCAATGATCACAAATAACCCATCAAAGTTCTGCATAAGGATTAACTGCCAAGATGCAGGTCATTAGGACCATTGAGGTTCATCAAAAATTGAATGGAACCTAAAGTGGTAAGAAAAGTTGAACAACCAAGATAAAATAGTGTACCTGTGGAACTCCTCATCTGTCACACTAGGAGGAATTCTAGCAACAAATACTCGAGTGCTAGTCTTAGAAGTTGAAATCATTTCCTCCTGTCACAGACAATAAGCTTAATATTCTATTAATACAGTTATCATACTCTTCTATCAACAGAGTAAAATCAATTGAAAAGAGAGATTATGAAAAAAAATTGTTCCATGAAATGACTTAGGCATAAATACTTGCAAGCTTAAGTACAAGTATCAGGTAGAAACTACGGAATAGCAATATAAAAGTCTGAATATCATGTATCATGAAGCAGAAAAGCATGAATTTGCATCAACGCTGAAACACTACCCAATAGAAATGGTTGTAGTGGTATCATGCAAGCATACAAGCAAAATAAAAAGAAGGAAAAAAATTTAAGATAAAGTAGGTAAGCATTGCCTTGTCGATGTGACAAAAGTGATAACTGATCAGAAATCCACGGAATATAACCACGAAGAACAACACACCCATGAAAAACATTAAAGATACACGGGTCCATTCAATCCTAAAAAATGGGGGATAAATCAATTTATATATTTTTCGCACATATAAAGACGCCATGCATGATCAAGTCCACCTTTAGATTGCAACTATTTCATCGCTTTCTTAATAAATTTCGTTTCTATTTAAAAAAATATACTGTGTACAATAAACATTAAGTAATTAATTTATAAGAAATTCTTTCCTTTTCTGATAGAAATATTTTAACAAAAAATTTATATCTTCAACTTAATATAATTACCAACCACAAGCTTTCTCAATTTATTCATCAAAAAAGAAGGTAAGGTATGATAAGAACTCATTCAGAAATTTTGGATGTATTCCAAACACATCAGACATTGCCCTAGGCATGCCTGAATTAACTCTTTAAATTTTTTTTTATTTTAAGATTTGTAAAATGCAATGCAATGGCAATCATGTCTGAAAAGTATGAATTTTGTATATGTATAATAGGGAGTTAGTGAACTACCCAAATATTAAAGGTGAAAGCTAATTGCAAACTGTTAGGCCAAAGAGAAAGCTCTTGATAAAATATACAAAAGAATCAAAGCTGTTGCTAAGAGAACCATTAAAACAAAAATGCAAGACAGGAAACCCCTTATACTTGAAACTTCTCAAGAGGACATTCAGCTCCTTCAAAGGTTTTTGCATTCCTCTCTCCAAATAATCCAAAATACAGCTTGAGGAATGGCATCTCAATGATCTTTTTTTCTGTGCATATATACATGTATAGATAGCTGTATGAAATCCTCCTGCATCAGATTATCTACAAAGAGAGATTGAGAATTTTCTCCCAGGGAGCTTCCCAAGTGAAAAGCCACTTGGTTGGAACCTTGATTTTTCAAAGTTTGCTATACCTGCCTCCCGTCTATTTCCTTTATCCAAAAATATAAACAGAAAATGCCCTCGAGTGAACCCTCTCAACCCTATTTTCATCCCACCCCACTCTCAGAAGAGCCTTCACAATACAAATGCAATCCCCCATTCCAGCTAAAGCTCAAATCCTGCGACACCCAATTCTCCTGTTACTAAACAGCTGATCACTAAATCATCTTCAAAAAACACCAACCTAAAAGATCTTGGAAGTTGGCTCTCTTAGGGGGTAACACAACATCATATATCACCCCATGGATTACAGCTCTAACTTTAAAAAGCAAACCAGAGTATTTCTCCTTCTACCCTTTAATACTTCTAGAAACCCTCCTACACACCCCCAAACTGCCCCAATATTACAAACCTCCCAGAATTTAGCATCAATCACCATCCTTTAGAAAATGTTCATCTTTTATATGAATCGAAGCCACTAACCAAAAAGCTCTATTCATCAATCATCACCGGCAGGTCTTACACTCCCAAACCTTCCAACTAACGAGTCAAAGTCACAACACCCTCCCCCCCATATGCTTAACATGTGATACTTCAATACATCTTCCCACTAACACCTTGGGATGCTATGAATTGGCTAACTAAGGATGGGAATGAAGGGCATCCCCGGGTGTCACAAGCCAAGCTTGTTCAGGGCATTATGCTTGCCTATGACCACTTTTCTTGTATGCATGGAATGGGTTATCGTCATGTAAATAGCAGTACAAGTTTTGTTAATTAAGTGAATCAATGCCTTAGGTGTAAAATGGGAGTATGACTCCTCGATCATTTTGATGTTTCCTAGTGCCAAAGCTAAAATAGCATATAAAGCTCTTTAGGGGAGGGTGAGTGTCCATAGGTCGTTGTAAAACTTACTAACACTTGTAAATGTGTTTAGCAAACTTGCCTCCTCAAAAAACACATGTTGGCTACGAAAGTGTTGTTGATGAATTACATTGCTTCAATGTTTACTGCGTGCTTGTTATTTGCTTGCATGGATTGCTTACTACTTCCCTTTACTTTTCATTCAACTACTTTGAATGTCTTCTTGTGGTAAACATGGTATACTTTGGCTGACTAGTTAAGCAAGAGTGCTTTAGCTAGTGTCGCACAGCCATTCACAAGGTGTGAAGTGATCGGCCTGTGACGGTATCAAAGCTTTGTTAATTGCTTCATGAATTCAATTGCCTTCGTAGTGGGATAGTGTGAAGCATTGGTAAGAGACCATTTCAATTAATACCAAAAGAATTGAAGCCTAGAAGGTGCTGACTAAGACAGGCAACAATGCAGCCATGAAGATGGCCAAACTTGTTGACCGCGTTGATGCATTGGAGGGATCACAAAAGCATCAACAAGGTTCCATGGTAGAGATGTCAAAGGACTTCCATGCTATTGTAAAAGCTTTACAAATCCAGATAAGTGATCTACATGCCAAGATGAACCTGATAGTTTATGCTACGGAAAATTCCATTTCTATAGGGATAGAGTATTGGGGAAAAAAAAAGGTGTCAAAACCTCAAGTGTATGGAAGTGCACATAATGCTAAGGAGTTGGAGAACTTATTGGACATGGAACAATACTTTCGCGTGAAAGGGACCGACTCAAAAGAGGCAAAAATATCCATGGCCACAATGTATTTGAGTTATAACACTAAGCTATGGAGGCATACTAATAAAATGAAATACACAATGAATAGTGTGTAATTGATTGTTGGGAAAACTTCAAGAGAACTCAAGGCCCAATTCTTTCCTAAGAATGTTGAGTATGATACTTGGCATAAACTTCGAGACCTTAAGCACATGGGTACAATCACGGAGTATGAGAAACAATTCTCTACTTTGACATTGGATATACAGGACATGTCAAAGAAAGACAAGTTGTTCTATTTTCTTGAGGGGTTGAAACCACCTATAAGGGCAAAACTTCATTAACAAAGAATTCAAGACTTACCAACTACACAGGCTGTAACAAAACATTTGACTAACTACGCTGCAGAGAGTTTGACAATGTCCAAAGAAAGTGGCATGGGTAGAAACACAGGAAAATATTTCAAGAAGGGTAAACCCAAAAATGGGGGAATCAACACCAAGGCATCAATTTTGGAAGAAATTTCATTGTCTCAGTCTTTCAACACATCTAGTGGTAAGGGTAAGATGACATGCTTCTTATGTTGAGGCCTTCTCGCTGATTGCCCTCACAAGTCATTGCTCAATGCCTTGCAAGCTTCCACTATTGAGGGGACACAAGGAGATTATAAGGATGAAGAGGAAACCCCAAGGATGGGTGCAATGTTGTTGCCTGTTTCCCAACGCATCAGAGAGGTAGACAAAAAACCAAAAGTTGTCCAAGCTAAAGGGTTAATGTTTGTGGGACCTACAGATCAATAGGAAGAACACCTGTGTTACAGTGGATACCAAGCAACACATAACTTTGTCTTAAAGACAAAAGCGCAGAGACTCAACTTGAGCTTAGAGGAGGACTCAGGACGCATGAAAATGGTTAACTTCGTAGTTCAACCTACTTTGGGAGTAGCCAAGTAAGTGACTGCAAAGCTTGGACTGTGGTAGGACATACGAATTTCACAGTTGTGCCAATGGATGATTTTCAAATGGTACACAGGATGGAATTCTTGAGAGAGACTCCGAGTTTTTTGCTAGTTCCCTTTGTTTGATAGGAGACCACCCTTGCATGGTGTAAGTCGTCGTGAAGAAAGGGGACAATGAGAAGTTCCTCTTAGCCATACAGCTCAAGAAGGGTTTGAGAAGGGGTGAAGAGACATATCTTATCACATTGGTGGTAGATGAAGATGTAGACCAAGAGCAGGTGCCTACTACCATCCAAGTTGTATTGAATGAGTATACAATTGTAATGCTAGACACGCTACCTCAAACCTTGCCTCCACAACAGGGTATGTAGCATGAGATCCAGTTGTTACCAAGCATGGAATCACCTACTAAAGGGCCATACGGCCCATACTGGATGACACCTCTAGAGTTAGCAAAGTTTAGGAAGCAATTTGATCAGTTATTGGAAGTAGGTTATATACGTCCTTCCAAAGCAACGTTAGGAGCATTGGTGTTGCTTCAAAGGAAACATGATGATAGCATGCGGATGTAGGGGTAGGCAATAAAAACAAAAAATCAAACCAAACCGCAAAACTGAAACAAGTCAAACTAAAAAATTGGTTAACCATTTTCTCAGTTCAAATTTTAAATTTTTCGATTATTGGTTTAGTTTTATTTAGCCCATTCAATAACCAAAATCAACTGAATTGAACAAATATATTATAAATATGTATAAAATACATATTATATATACTATTATAGAACATTTTAATAATTTACATTTTAAAAAAAAAAGTTGTGTTGCACTAAGATTGATACCTAAATAATAATGATGAATATTTTAAGTTTACATGTTGATTATTATGAAAGAAAGAAAAAAATATTATTTGTAGTGACTTTAAAATTTTAAATTTCATAAAATGGTTTGATTCGTTTAACCATTGGATATTGGTCTAAAAATAGGTTAACTATTTCAGACGGTTCAGTTTCAGTTCGCATTTTCTAGTGAACCGAAATTTTGATTTGATTAATGGTTCAGAGGGTATGGTTCAGTTAACCGAGCCATGCCCACCCCTATGCAGATGTGTGTGCACTATCGCACAACCAACAAGAAGACTATGCATAACAAGTATCTCATTCCACTAATTGTTGATTTGTTTGATCAGCTAAGTCATGCCAAGTACTTCATTCTTAACCAAAACTTAACTTGCAGAGTTGCAGTCAAGCTACTATCTAATGAGGATAGCAAATGGTGATGAGCCGAAAACTACTTGCATAACATTATACAAAGCACAATGAATTCTTGGTGATGCCTTTTGGGTTATTGAAGGTGCTAGCAACATTATGCACACTAATGAACCAAATATTTCATAAGTACCTCGACAAGTTCATCGTGGTATACCTAGATGACATTGTTGTCTACAGTTCCACTCAAGAGGAACATGAAGAGCATCTATGGAAGGTGTTCGATACGCTGAAGGAAATCAACCTTTATGTGAAGAAAGAGAAGTGCTCTTTCGCTTAGAAAAGCATCAAATTCCTTGGTCATGTGATCGAGCAAAGTCGTATCTAGATGGATATGGAGAAGTTGAGAGCAATACAAGATTGGAAGATCCCATCAATAGTGAAGGAATTGGTGAGTTACAATCCTTTCTTAGACCCGCCAACTATTATTGTAAGTTTGTGGAAGTGTATTCAAGGAGAACTGCCCCATTGACATAACTATTGAAGAAAGGTCATAGGCTGAATTGGATAGAAAAGTGTCAAGGAGCCTTTGACAACTTGAAGGAAGCCATTATGTGAGATTTGATGCTTGCTCTTCCAGACATCATGAAGCCCTTCAAAGTCCAAACAGATGCATCAAACTTGCCTTTGGTAGAGTGTTGTCACAAGATAGGCATCCTATTGAGTACAAGAGTCATAAACTTAGTGAAGTAGAGTGGAAGTACACAGCTCAAGAGGAGGAGATGCTAGCGGTAATACATTGCCTTTGCATGTGCATTACCTACTTGGGTCAAAGTTCATTGTGAAAACAGATAATTCGGTTGTCTATCACTTCTTTACAAAGCTAAAGTTATCACCGAAGTCTGCTCATTGGCAAGAATTCCTAGGGAAATTTGATTTATTATTTGAGCACAAAACGAGGCAAATGAACCAAGTCGCAGATGCACTGAGCAGGAAGGCCAAGCTTGTGGCCTTTCAAATGGTAGCACACTTGACAATAAGGTTACCATGACAATGCGAGAGCGTATTATGGAAAACCTTGTCAAAGATTCATTTGTCCAAAACCTCATAAAGTTGGTGGAAAAAGGGCAAAGCGCATCATTTCCAGTTAGAATATGGATTGTCGATAACACATGGTAATTGACATTTTGTGCCTAGAGCTAAAGATATGAAGTAGACACTACTAAGAGAGTGTCATGGCACCATGTTGGCAGGGCACCCAGAATGGCATCACACTTTGGCATTGTTGAAGCAGAGGTAAAACTGAACGCACATGCACGATGACGTGGTTGAGTATACCTAAACTCGTCTCACCTGCCAACAAGACAAGGTGGAATGGAAGAAGATGGCAAGGCTAATGGAGCCCCTTCTAGTACCAATGTGACTGTGAGAGAGTGCCTCACTTGACTTCATCACCAACATGCCGATAGTTAGAGAAGTTAGATCTATAATCATAATTATAAATAGGTTTTCGAAGTACATTACATTCATACTTGCATCGAAGTATTGTTCAACAAAGGAGACAGCCTACTTGTTTTTCAAACATGTGATTAAATATTGGGGTGTTCCCCAACACATTGTAAAATGACCAAGAATCAGCATTGACAAGCAACTTCTGAACGTAACTTTTCAAAATCCTTGGTTCACAACTTGACATCTCTTCGAGCTACCACCCGCAGACATATGATTATACAGAGAGTTTCAACAAACTATTAGAGAAGTACTTGCGCCATTTTGTCGCCACCAATTAGAAGAATTAAGCGCAACTACTCAACATGGCTCAATTCTGTTTCAATTCCCAAAAGAATTGAACAACCAACAAGAGCCATTTTGAGCTTGTTATAGACTAGCAGTTGTTGTTACCTCACCGAGTGGATGAGTCGTACAAAGGAAAGAGTCTGAGAATGTACATCTTCACCAAAGAATGGAGACAGAATGAAAAGATTGCCCAAGCTTACTTACGGAAAGCTTTTGAGCAGGTGAAGAAGTGGATAGGTCAGGGGAGAAGACCGTTGCACTTCAACATGGGTAACTTGGTGCCTTTTAAGCTCCATCCAGAGCAGATCAAGTCATTTACGAGGTCGAGAATCGAGATAAGAGAATACATCACAAATATGAGGACCAGTCCCCATCTTGACTAAAATCGAGAAGGGCATTTACAAGTTTGATCCTTTCACATCAACTACCTCAAACACAGATGATCCAAGCTGAAGTCAATTAACTAGAGCACCACTAAAGACAACGCAACCGGACAAAAGAGAAATTAAAATCATCCTTGCAAACAGAGAGTTCACATCATCAAGAAAGGAGCGGCACGAGTTCTTAGCAAAGTGGAAAGGCCTAGGAGACGAAGAAATTAGTTGGATGTCAAGGGAAGACTTGCAACAGCTCATGAGCAAAGTTGAAGAGAACTTAGTGTTAAAGTCTAGGAGGACGACGACAGCATAAATGGGGGAAAATGACACAAGCCAAGTTTGTTCAATATATTATGCTTGCCTGTAACAGCTTTTCATGTAAATAGTAGTATAAGTTTTGTGAATTGAGGAAGTCAATGTTTTAACGTAAAATGGGAGTATGATTCCTTGGTCATTTTGATGTTTCCTTGTGTTAAGAGTTAAAATAGCATATAAAGCTCTTTAGGGGAGGGTGAGTGTTCACCATTCATTGTAAACTCACTAGCATCTGCAAACGTGCTTACTAAACGTGTTAAGAGTTAATGAATTACATTGCTTTAATGTTTATTGTGTTCTTGTCACTGCTTACATAAATTGCTTATTGCTTCCACTTACTTTTCATTTAACTGTCGTGAATGTGTTATTGTGGTAAATTGCAGTATGCTTTGCCTGACTAGTTAAGTAAGAGTGTTTTAACTAGTGTTGCACGGCCCTTCACAAGATGTAAAGTGCTCAGCCCATGACAATGGGGGCTGAACAACGGGCCACAAGGCTCTCAGCTTTGCAAGGATAGGGGGAAGGTCATCACATTGCACACAGCATTACCCCAGCTTTTTATGCAATAAGATTGTTCCCTTGGACTCGAACACACTACTAACCAATCACAAAGGAGCAAACCTACCATTCACCCAAGGCCTCCCCTTCTAAATTGAACAAGGCACCTTTAGCCAAAGCCCATGTTCTACCCTTCTAAAGCAGCTTCCCTTTCCACATCCCAATCTCATCTCAAACTAATCAATTACAGGCTTCCACACTCCATTTACCCAAAATTCAGCCCCAAAGGAAGCCCCAAGTAAGACAAAAGGAGCCCATCATGGACCCCAAGAACTCAGATAATGCCATCCTGTTCAGCCCCCTGTCAATTGAATAATAACTCTTCCCAAAATTCATCTTCAAACCAGAGACATTTTGAAAGCGAAGTAAAATGCAACTGACACTCAGAATTCGTCCCTTTGCTGCATCAATAAAATGCTGGTACCATTCAGAAATAATAGATGAGAAATTCTTACAACCTCCCCTCTTAAATTCCCAACTTTTAACCCTAAAGAAACCCTTCCTGTTAGTTTTTCCCCACATTACGCTAAGCATTTCCTAAAAAAAAAAAAAATGGGACACAAGGTGAAGGAGGACAGAAGGAGAAAGAGAAGAGGTGGACAAATAGACATATTAGAGAGTTAAATACGGAGAGAAGAGAGAATAAACAAAGAAGAGGATAGAAAAAGAAAGCAAGAGGAAAAAGAAAGAAGAAGAATTGTCAAAAGGAGAGATTCAATTATAGGAGAGAGGGGTGAGAGAGAGACAACAGCACATAGATTGAGAGAGACTTAAACACACACACATACACACACACACACACACATAGGGAAAGAGAGCAAAAGTTTAATTACTCATCCAAATCCAATAGCCCCTTACATCATAAGCCTATATTCACAAGTAATCAAGAAATCCTAAAGATTGAAAAATCAAAAATTACAAAATAAACTCAAATTAATCAAAACTATAAAATATTCCCAAAGTAATTCAAAGTCAAAATAAAACCCCAAAACAACTAAAATATCCACACAACAAAACCTTAAACAAGATAAAATTATCAAGATACACAAATTTTTCAAACAAAAACATAACAATAATTTCTAAATATTCAAGTAGAATATGATATAGACCTAGCAAAGAGGATGGGGTTGGATAATCCGTGGCAAATTAGGCAGATTATTGAATGAGGAAATTACAACCCATATCCAACTCAATTTGGGGGATTTATGGCGACTTGGATTGGATAATCCGTGGCGAATAGCATATATTCCGTTATTCCCATCCCAAGTAAATCTTTTTTACCATCCAATTAACAATTTGTTACGTAACATAATAACTGAAGTTATTTTTTAAATTATAGTCTGACAAATTGTTAAACATTTAATAATCGGCTGTCTTCTTCTTTACCACTAAAGATATTTGGATGTACCGCTTTTGTTCATATTCATAGTCATAATCGAGGAAAACTTGAACCCTGAGCCACAAAATGTGTGTTTGTTGGTTATACTCCCACTCAAAATGGGTATAAATGTTTCAAACCCATTTCCAAAAAAATGTTTGTTACCATGGATGTTACATTCTTTGAATTACATCCTATTTTATGCCTCGTCTTCAAAGGGGGGGGGGGGGGGAAGAACCAAAACAAAGATTCGGCTGTGTTTCATGATTTTTCCAAACAGAAGACTCGCAAAATGATCCTTATCCAACTTTGATTATTCAACCTGAAAACCCAAGCTTTATTATACCAAGAGAAAGTGAGTTGAGTTTTTTAGATACTAAAAAGGCAGGTCTTCCTACAGCGTCATCTCATGGTGTTCATGATCCTATAATGACAAACAAAGGAGAAACAGATAAAAACACCACAGCATTGGTACCATTTGACATTGTCTACTCGCGACAGAGGACAACTCGAAAGAAAGGGTCTTCCAATCCTTTGCACTGTCCAGAATCCGTAAACCCTCCACGTAATGTCCTCACCAAGCCTTTACCTCATGTTCAATCCATTTCATCTTCGAGTTCTGAGTCCTCTAGTTCTGAACCCGAGTCTAGTTTCAATCCTAAGTTCGATGATTCTGAACTTCCCATTCCTGTCCGGAAGGGTGTGAGGTCTTGCACCCAACATCCATTGTCCAATTATGTGTTATACGAAAATCTCTCACCTATTTTCCGTGCTTTTACCTCACAATTGTCTTGTATAGAGATTCTTAATACTGTGCAGGATGCTCTGAAAGTTCCTGAGTGAAAGGAGGTTGTCTTTGACGAGATGAAAGCTCTTGAAAAAAATGGCATGTGGGAGTTAGTTGATCTACCAAGAGGAAAGACAACTGTAGGGTGCAAATGGGTGTTACAGTCAAGTATAAATTTTATGGTTCTTTAGAATGGTATAAAGCTCGATTGGTCGCCAAGGGATTCACTCATACCTATGGCATTGATTACTTGGAGACATTCGCCCTAGTCGCAAAGCAAAACTTTGTAAGAGTTCTTTTATCACTTGTAGCTAATCGTGACTGGCCTCTACAACAATTGGACGTAAAAAATGCATTTCTTAATGGAGAACTAGAGGACGAAGTGTACATGGATGCACCTCCAGGATTTGGTGAAAAGTTTGGCACAAAGGTGTGTAAACTGAAGAAGTCCTTATATGGGTTAAAACAGTCACCAAGAGCCTGGTTTGAGAAATTCACTCAGTTTGTTAAAATTTAGGGGTATACTCAAGAGCAAGGTGATCATACGATGTTTATAATACATTCACAGGATGGGAAGATAACAATACTGATTGTGTACGTAGACGATATAATTCTCACTAGAGATGACATACTTGAGATGAACCGATTGAAGACTTCCCTCTCATCAACATTAGATATCAAAGACTTAGGATCTCTGAGGTATTTCCTTGGAATGGAGGTTGCTCAGTCGAAGAAAGGGATTGTTGTCTCCCGATGGAAGTATGTCCTTGACCTCCTTAAGGAGACTGGGATGAGCGGTTGTAGGCCAACAGACACTCCAATAGATCCCAATCAAAAACTTGGAGATGACAAGGAAGGTGATCCAGTGAATACAACTCGGTATCAAAATTTGGTGGGAAAGTTAATTTACTTATCACATACACGAACCGATATTACTTTCGCTATGAGTTTGGTAAGCCAGTTTATGCATTCACCCTACAAGAAACATCTTGAAGCAGTTTATCGGATCCTCAAAAAGTACACCAAGCAAGGGTTTACTCTTCCACAAGACCACACAGCAGAACATAGAGGCATACACTAATGCAGATTAGGCAAGCTCAGTTATTGACAGAAGATCCATGTCAGGATACTGTACTTATGCATGGGGAAATATGAACATGGCTAAGCAAGAAACAGAATGAGGTTGCAAAGAGCAGTGCCGAGGCAGAATATAGGGCTATGGCTAACAGAGTTTGTGAGATGCTATGGCTGAAGAGAATTCTTGAAGGCTGAAGAGAATTCTTGAAGCCAGTGAACATGCCAATAAAGTTGTATTGTGACAACAAAGCTTCCATAAGTATTGCTCAAAATCCAATACAACATGACCGCACGAAGCATGTAAAGATTGACAGACAATTCATAAAAGAGAAGATTTGATAGTGGAGATGTTTGCATGCCTTTTGTTCCTACTACTCAACAAATAGCCAATATCTTCATCAAAGGACTTTTCAAACCTAGTTTTGAGCTCTTTGTAAGCAAGTTGGGCATGATAGATATCTATGCTCCAACTTGAGGGGGTGTCGGATTTCTAGGGAATAAATTAGGAAATTCTACTTTTTTAAATCTGAAATTACTATTTCAGTTTCTAGTAGTTTCAGTTTCCTGTTTTCTAGCCTAGAGATCTGCTGATTTGATTTGCTTATTTTGTGGTGATTTGATTTGCTGATTTTGTGGCCTTCCTAATTTGGTGGCCCTCCTCTACTATTTATCTTGTAATCGTGTCTCTTGAAATTCAATAAGATTGGTTATTCATCTTCTAAAAAATCCTTCAATTTTAGTGTTAGATATATGTATTAAAAATGGAAGAGAAAGGATAAAATAAACCAATATAAGAGAACTAGGTGGTGGAACGTAAAGGGAGAAAATATAATAAACTTTAAAGATAAAACTATTAAAGATGGTGATTGAACTATAGAGGATGGTGTAGACACAAACACTCTTAGGTGTAGGATGGCTAACTCTATTAAAAAGATAGCAAAAGAGATTTTAAGTGAACCAAGAAGAAGATTCTTAAATCGCAAAGAAAGTTGGTGGTGGGATCAAAATGTCCAAAAAATTTTGTAAAGACAAAAAAAATTTGGTAAAAAGCAGGGCAAAAATGTAGAAATAGATGACTTTGAAAAGTATAAAAAGACAAAAAAAAGATGCAAAAAGGTTGTTAGTAAAGCTAAACATAGATCATTTAATAATTTGTATGCTAGATTAGATACAAGCATACAAAAAAAGGGGAAAAAGATATATTTAAACTTGCAAGAGCTAGAGAAAGAAGTCCTTATACAGTTTAAAACAGTCACCAAGAGCCTGGTTTGAGAAATTCACTCAGTTTGTTAAAAATCAGGGGTATACTCAAGGGCAAGGTGATCATACAATGTCTATAAGACATTCACAGGATGGGACAATAGCAATACTGATTGTATATGTAGACGATATAATTCTCACTGGAGATGACGTACTTGAGATGAACCGATTGAAGACTTCCCTCTCATCAACATTTGAGATCCAAGACTTGGGATCTCTGAGGTATTTCCTTGGAATGGAGGTTGCTCGGTCGAAGAAAGGGATTGTTGTCTCCCAACGAAAGTATGTCCTTGACCTCCTTAAGGAGAATAGGATGAGCGATTGTAGGCCAGCAGACACTCCAATAGATCCCAATTAGAAACTTGGGGATGACAAGGAAGGTGATCCAGTGAATACAACTCGAAATCAAAACTTGGTGGGAAAGTTAATTTACTTATCACATAGACGGCCAGATATTGCTTTTCCTGTGAGTTTGGTAAGCTAGTTTATGCATTCACCCTACGAGAAACATCTTGAAGTAGTTTATCGGATTCTCAGATACTTGAAAAGTACACCAAGCAAGGGGTTATTTTTCCAGAAGACCACACAGCAGAACATAGAGGCATACACTAATGCAGATTGGGCAGGCTCAGTTATTGACAGGAGATCCACGTTAGGATACTGTACATATGTATGGGGAAATATGGTCACATGGCAAAGCAAGAAACAGAATGTGGTTGCAAGGAGCAGTGCCAAGGCAGAATATAGGGTTGAACATGACAATGAAGTTGTATTGTGACAACAAAGTTGCCATGAGTATTGCTCAAAATCCAGTACAGCATGACCGCACGAAGCATGTAGAGATTGACAGACACTTTATAAAAGAGAAGATTAATAGTGGAGCTTTTTGCTTGCCTTTTGTTCCTACTACTCAACAAATAGCCGATATCTTCACCAAAAGACTTTTCAGACCTAGTTTTGAGCTCTTTGTAAGCAAGTTGGGCATGATAGATATCTACGCTCCAACTTGAAAGGGGGTGTCGAATTTCTAGGGAATAAATTAGGAAATTCTATTTTTTAAAATCTTAAATTACTATTTCAGTTTCTAGTAGTTTCAGTTTCCTGTTTTCTAGCCTAAAAATCTGTTGATTTGATTTTCTGATTTTGTGGTGATTTGATTTGCTAATTTTGAAGTGATTTGATTTGCTGATTTTGTGGCCTTCCTCTACTATTTATCTTGTAATCGTGTCTCCTAAAATTCCATAAGAATGGTTATGCTTATTCTATAAAATCCTTCAGTTTTAGTGTTAGATATATGTATTAAAAAATGAAAAAGAAAGGATAAAAAAAAAAACCAATGTAAGAGAACTAGGCGGTAGAACCTAAAGGGAGAAAATATAATAAAATTTAAAGATAAAATTATTAAAGATGGTGATTGAACTATAAAGGATCGTGAAGACACAAATACTCTCAGGAGTAGGAGGACTAACTTTATTTAAAAAATAGCAAACGAGATTTTAAGTGAACCAAGAAGAAGATTCTTAAATAGCAAAGAAAGTTGGTGGTAGGATCAAAATGTCCAAAAAATTTTATAAAGACAAAAAGAATTTGGTATAAAACAGGGCAAAAATGTAGAAACAGATAACTTTGAAAAGTATAAAGAGGCAAAAAAAGATGCAAAAAGGTCGTTAGCGAAGCTAAACATAGATCATTTAATAATTTGTATGCTAGATTAGATACAAGTATACAAAAGAAGGGGAAAGGGATAAATTTAAACTTGCAAGAGCTAGAGAAAGAAAGAGGAAGGACTTAGGTAATGTAAAATGTATGAAAAGTGAGGATGATTTTGTCTTGGTTAAGGAAAAAGACAGAAAAGAAAGACGGCAAAGTTACTTTAGCTAAGTAGAAGGCTGAGACTTAGAATTGAAAATTAAGGAAAAGACTAAAAATATGAGATTTATTTGCAAGATTAGAGTTAGAGAAGTTAAGTTTGCATTAAAAAATATGAAAAATAGAAAAGCTATAGGATCTGATAGCATCCCAATTGAAGTTTGAAAATGCTTATGTGATAATGGAATTATATGGTTGACTAATTTATTTAATACAATTCATGGTAAGTTAGTTGTAGTTAATGTAAAAGATAAGATAAGGGAGGGACGATTTAGATGGTTTGGACACTTGCAACATAGGCCACATAATGTGCCAATGAGGAAGAGTGAGTTAGATACTATGAGGGGCAATAGAATGGGTAGGGCTAGACCTAAAATAACATGGAATGAGATAGTAAGGATTTAATAGCCCTGCATTTGTCAAAGGAAATTGTCCATGATCGCATAAATTTGCGGAAAAGGATTTATATAGTCGACCCCACCTAGTGGGACTTAAGGCTTGGTTGGTTGGTTGGTTGTTGTTAGCCAATTCTCCATCAAAGTCCCCCCATCAGAGAAAGCTCGACCTTGAGTTTTGAAATGGCTTGGTAGCAAAAATTTATAAGTTTGGGACAACTTCAACTAAGCAATTAAATGAAGAACTAGGATGAATTGTATCAAATCTTGTATGCATCACTATGGGAAAGGAAACTAGCAAATATGTCCTCAAACTATTACAGTGTTAAAAATATTTGAGGTGTTGTATTGCAACTTATCCAAAAGCTATTACAATTTATGTGGAGACCTTGAACACAACTCCCGCAGTACCATGCACATGGATAATAGGCAAAGAGGCCACAAGATAGGAAGTCATAGCCAAGGACAAGGCCCTACACAAGCTTAGACCATGACACCAAGCTATCTCATTTCTAGAAAGTTCCAATCAACAAGGAAATATTTAAAATGCTCTACCCATCCTCCCCACAAAAAATCCCTTTAAAACTTTTCCCAACTGTCAGTAGCATAAGAAAGTTAGTGAGGACAAAAATTACAATAGAAGGCTAAAGAAGTTAACCAACCTCCCAATAATAAATAATTATCCTTCCATCCCAATAGTCTCCTTTAAAGGAACTATTGAGGACATATCACATATTACCCAAGCCATGAAAGAGGACCCCAAAGCAAGACCAAGAATAGTAGATGGAAGAGACCCTACCAGCAAAGGCAAGCTATCCGCCAACCCTAAAATTTTCTCAACCTTATCTACTAAGACCTACTCACTTTTAGCAATATAAATTTTCATCATTTTTAGCAAGATAAGTTCTTAATCCTAAAATCACGTTAAGATAAAATGGCAAACAATTCAAGTATCATAATTATTGAGTCTCAAAACTCTGTTCAACAACTTTCCTAAAACTAAGAAATGAAACTTGCCTTTGGTGTTGCAATCTTAACCTCAAGCATCCTTCCATTAAGGGTATGTTGAGCTATTAGTGCTTTCTGAGAGCATGTAAAGTTAAAAGTTTGATTAGAGGATTGTCAATTTTCTCATAGATCTACTTTGATTGAAAGTAGCTGCACAGCAGCACCATACCTCCGCATCTTCTGAAGAACTGAAAATTATATAACCAAAACCACGTGAGCGCCCCGAAGCACGATCCTAGAAAACATAGCCCAAAGAACATGATCAAATATCAACAATTAACATGAATATTTCACCTTTATCACTTAAATAATAACAACAAGTATGATCATGAATGATGATAACCCATAATTAATTCACTAGAGAAATAAGCAATTAAACACCAACTCTAACCTTGAACATTGAAAGGAGAAAAATTGAGCAACAAGTTAATTCAACCGTAAAAGCACACTCATTAGTCATTAATCAATGCCTAATAAAATTATTTAAAAAATAATGCCTAATAAAGACTAGGTGACCAAAATTTTGTAAGGATTATAATTTGACGCAAGAGTTCGACATCATAGTATGATCTAGGGGCCCCAAAAAAAGAAAAAAAGAAAAAAAAGCTAAAGCCACTAGTTGTCCTTCCAAATTACGAATCCCAAAAATATTCCACTAGATTCATGACTCAAAATCTGGCTCTTTGTGCTGGGTTGATAAGTCCTTAAGAAAACTTATTAACCCTTCATTTACCACTACAACAATCTCTTTTGATTCCACTAGGATGTTAATTCAGTTGTACCTCATTTTCTTCTCAAATGCCAAACTTGAAATACCAATATGGAAAACAAAAACTCATATTAGCAACAATAAGACCCCATAAGCTCAATCTCTACCAAGTACATGACATATGAAATAGCCAATAATATCCATGTACTATTCAGAAAAAATCATTCTAGATTCTCTTGAATCTCTTGTAATATTTTTTTTAATGTTGAATGGCAAGAGAGGCACCCCATGCTAACAAAAAAGTTTGTGTTGACCATTCAGTCTCCAAAACTAGACAATCACAAAAGCTTTGTATAACCAAAATCCACAATCACGATAATTCATTTCCAACCAAAATCCTTCTCTCTCCTCCTTTCCATGAGCAGATGGACCTACACTCAGCCATAAAGTCCATTTTCCCATGTCACCACTTTGCATATACCCTAAAAGCATGCCCAATTATGATATGGTACCCAAAAATTGTATTTTTTTTAAATCTCATCTAAATATCTAAAGTTGAATCCAAGCACGGGTGGGGGAACCATAATTATGATTTTGTACAGTGGTAGTGAAGCAGTCCAATCAAAGTAAGTGCAATATATTTCTGCAACCACACTAATAAATAGGTTTCTGTAAGATTTCCAACTTTCAAGATAAATGTTCAACTTAACCACAACAATAAATGTTACTTATATGTTCATTTCCTTGTTTTTCTGTTTTTCATGTTTGAGTGCTTTTGTAACTAAGCTTTCCCAAAATGCATGAACAATAACTATTCTTCTTTAAATTTTCTTGTTATTGAGCACCACCAAAATTATTTTCTTGCTACTTTCCATAGTTTGAAAAATTCTAGCAAACTCAAATACCTAGAGAAACAGATAATGAAGAAGCTCGAGGCACAAAAGCTACAAACCCCACCAAGAAAAAAAGAAAAGAAAGGAAAGCAAGTTTCCTCTCCCCCCAGACCAATGCTTGCCAAGAGGATGCCATCCACGGCTAACAAATCTCAACTGATTGCCAATGTTTTCTGTTCTCCTATTTGGGGGAATATGAATGGAATGCCATCTTAACATAGTCAGTTTCATGAATGATCACATGCCTGCACTGCACAGTTAGATGCTTCTTTAATCCAAAATTCATTTCAGAGAACATTCCACTAATAAGAAACCCGCTAGCTGACCCTTAAGAAGCCTTTGAAATATATAAAATCGGCAAAATTATTTTTCAGGACGCATGTAGACCTTTAGAATATAGTATGTGAACACACAATAGAAACACGAACTGATACACTTCCCGGTACCTTCATAACCATAGCTTCTGCCAGTTCACCAAATTGACTCATGTACTGCCTCAGCCCATCACTATCAACTTCCCACGGAATACCCAGAACCTGAAAAGCGAAGCAGCAAAAAGAAAAAAGTTAACATACAGGTACCCCCTGATCTATATTTTATCCCAGTACCTTTCCTCTTTTTTTCAATGCAACTCTTGCTTCCAGAATATGTTTTTAATCAGTAAAAAACATTTACGTACCACCAGTTTTTTGACTTCGTTGGCCATTACTCCAAAATTGATTGTAGAATTCTATCTATCTGTTCATATCATCATATGTCAAAAACCTGAAAACAGAAGAAATCACCATAACCACAACAACTAAAAATTACACAAGAAATGCCTTGAATGGAATTAGGGCTTGTATGGCAGAATTCTTTGAATGAAACCCCAAATCGACCTCGTTAAGGGTTTTTGAATTTTAAGATCACTAGTCAGCGTGCAGAGAGAGAGCGAGAGAGCTTCTGCTGGCGCTTTTTCTCGGGAAAATGTCACGGGGAATGCTAGGCCGCGGTTTGTTTTAAAATTGTCGGTTTTGTTGGCCTATGGCCTCCTATTCTTGCCTTTGGGTTCTCATGGGCTGATCTGGGCCGGGCCGGGCCTGGTCCAGCCTTTTCTCTAGATAGAGCCTTTTAAAGCTCCTGATCCTGATAGATTGCAAATGATTTTCTTTCTAACGCTTTGGCTTGTTATTGGGGATTCATTTTATGCATCATTTACAGACCTCATAAAAATGCAGGGTTTAATTATGAAACCTTGTTAGTTCTTAATTGTTAGGACCCTGTGAGCATCCAGAAGAAAATGATACCAAGAATTTCACGTGGTTCGGTCAAGAACGACCTACGTTCACGGAGTACACACCAACTATTCAATAAATCGCTGGAAAATGTTACAATTCTCTCTCTCTCTCTCTCTCTTCCTCCCTTCTTCCTCACAGCTCTCTCTGCACTCTCTGTGCTCTCTCCGCACTGTTGTGTTGTGCTGTGCTATATGTCTCACTTTCCACAGCCTCTTTATATAGGCTTGGATTTTACATTATAATTAAATACGAATAAATACAAATTAATCAGATTTAATCACAAATTGGAAGTTAAAAGAAGAGATTAAATGGAGAATAAATTCCACACGTTTTCTGACTCATCTCAACGCGTCTCCAGCTGTGTTTCTGGCTCCATCTCTAACATTAATCTAAATATAAATAATTAGCCTTCATAATGTTCAAAGGTGATTGATAATAAACTAATGTCTCTTCTTTCGAAGCTTGTAAACCTTGGTCAAAAATGTTTGTTGCGAGTAAATATATTACGCACAATATTATTGTTGAAGACAAAAATCGAACTTGTTCGCTATGTTCATAATACATGACAATCACCTACAATCAAGGAGAAAAGTAAAGCTTGAGATACTTCAAGAAGTCTCCAATGGTCTTCTTCAATAGGGATGAGCATAATTCGATCAAAACTAAATTAATCATATTAACAAAGTAAATTTGGTAGGTTTGGTTCGGTTAAAAATTTATTCGCTTCAGTTCGATTTTAAGATTTAATGTGTTTGGTTAACCAAATTAACCAATTAGTATATAATTAAGTTCAACATTTGTTTCTTGAATTTTTCTCCAATATTCATTTCTTTAATTTCTTGTTTGACTCTACAATCTTTTGCATAATGACCCTTTTTTCCACATTTAAAACAAGTTTTTTGTCCTTTATCAAACCTTTCGGGTTATCCTTTGTTTGTGGTTTTACAGGTTTTCTCTTTTCTTTTTATAAAAATTTTTGTCATAATTTTTGTAATATTCTTTTGATGGCTTATATTTCCTATGTGATTGTTTCTTTTGATGTTTTTTAGATGGCGCTAGAATTCTTTCGTATCCATATTGAGTACAAAAATCACCAAGTTCTCCTTTATTCTTTTTAAATTCACTTTTCATTTGAGATTGAATTTTTAATTCATTACAAAGTCTTAAACCTTCATGATTGATATAACAAACAATTTGCTCATAAGTAATTGATTCGTAGTTTGATCCTAAAGTCTCTTTAACTCAGTCTCTAACTGTTTGAGCAAATAACTTGGGTAATCCATTAATGAACTTTTCTTTCCAAACCCAGATCTCCTGTCTGGTCTACTCATAATTTTTGTAATAAAAACATCTTTGTACCATTGAAAATCTGATAACTTTGGACAAGTGAGATTAAGGAGTATGACACTGTTTTTCTCATTTTGACTGCTTTGATCTCCAATGAATTGTCTAAAGATTGCCTAAATAAGTGCTGCAACTACATCACTTTCTTGAATTTGAATTTTACTTTCTTCTTTAATTTTTTTAACATCCATGATTTGTCTTTTTTCTTGAGTGGTAAGATAGTGATCCCACTATTCTTTGAGAGTTCCAACAAATCTATGAGTAAGCAACAATTTGTTCTTCACTAACTCTAAGTGAGTGAAGCCTAAATGTTGTTGTCGCAACAGCCGTTTGATGTAGTAGAGCATGAATTTGATGTTAAGATAATCCATCAATTCTCCATTCATGCATTTCATCTCCTTGGAAAACCCTTGGGGGTAGCATGTTGTTTAACTCTTCGAATAAAAGACTAGGAGGGGATGGTTTCTTATAATAAGTTCTTTGACTTTGATTTTTCCAGTTTCTTATTTTATTTATTTTAAGGTCTTCGTCACTTTTAAAATTTGATTCTAAAGCATAAATAGCTTCTTCTTTTGATAACATATTAGTTTTTAAGTTTGTAGTTTTGTTAACAAGTTCATCAATTTTTTGAATAAGAAGTTCATTTTGCTTTTCAAACTTAAAATTCTTTAAGCTTTTGTCTAAGGTATTAATTGGCATTGGTTCTTCTAATTTAATTTTTGTTTTACTGGATTCTCCTTTTTCATAAGTACTACTGATTTTAATTTATGAAAGATTTTCAAAACATTCTTTGATTCTTGTTGATTGGTCAGTCATTGTTGTAAGCATTTGATTTGTAGCACTTGCACAATCGATTCTGAGTAAAAATTCTTTATTGAATAAGTTATCTTGAAATTTTTGAATGCACAAAACAATGGATAAAATCTCTTTATTGATTGTTGAATAATTGACTTGTGGGCCTGACCAGACTCCTGAATGAAACCTAACAAGGGTTTCTATTGAATCATTTCTCTGTTTGAGAATTCCTCCAAATCCAACTTCGAAGCCGTCTGTTTCCACTATCATGAAGGCCTTAGGGTCAGGAAGACTAAGATAAGGAAGAGTTTTGACTAAGGCTTTCAGCTTAATAACAATTTGAGAACACTCATTAATCCAGGCTGGAGGATTTTTGTTTTGTCTTTTAAATAAGGGGTTGACTAAAATCCTAATATTTGGAATAAAGTCTGCCACATAATTGAGACATCCCAAAAATCTTTGTAATTGATTTTAAGATTTAATGTGTTTGGTTAACCAAATTAACCAATTAGTATATGTGATAATTATATATTATATTTATATATTACATATATTAAAATTATATATATTGTATATTATATAAATTATATGTGTTAAAATATTAATTCAGTTAAAATAGTTAACCAATTTAACCAACATTTGGTTCCATTAGTTGTAAGTTTTGTTAATATAGAATTTCGATTCGATTCAGTTAGCAAGATTCTTTAATTGAATTTTTTCGATTAATTCGATTAATTAATTGTACGGATCGAATATGTATCCATATTCTCAATGCTCACATTAGGACTAAGAAAATATGAAAAAATGTGCAGCTATGTAAAAACTATGTAATTAATTATAAGATCACCTACCTCCTCTTCAAATTATCTTCTTATAGTTGCAGGATCCTCCAATTTTATCTTAACTTATTTATATATATAAAGGTATATTGATGAAAGTCAAGTACCTTATTTATTGGTGTGTAAGATACAATAACTGAATTCATGTATCTAATGGTTAATGAAGAATCTCGCAATGAAAATATATTAAAATAACTTAAATGCATTGACCAAAGTCATGAATCTCTTTAATTTATGTATCACATTTAATCACGATAAATTACCTTGAAGGAAGGAAAAATCATATATATATATATATAAAAACCTTTAAGAGATTTATCTCTAATTTAATGATCTACAAGCATCCCTTCCTACAACATCTTCACAGCTTGTATCTTTTATGTAAATTTATGATTATTATTACTATTATTATTATTATTATTATCTTTGAACAATCAATGAGATGGAAACTGCTCTTGCAAATTGTAAGAATTTTTTTTTCGTTTCTTGAATAATTTTTTAATTTTCGATCTCAAGATACATATTATCGTTTATAGATGATTTATATATATATATATATATATATATATATATATATATATATGTTTAATAGTTTGTCAAACAATTCGAATTATTACTATTTTAAGGTTCAGTCAAGCTCCGATTTGATTTTAAAAATTCAAAAGCTACATTTAACGTGTTATACTTAATACTTAATTTCATCAAGCACAACCTAACATTTGTTTATAGATACTCATTATTTACTAAACGGAGTCAAAAAAAAGTTAACAAGCAATAGGAAGGTGACATGATATGGATGATAAAACAATTTGAAATTATAATTATTAGTTGTAAGAAAGTTGATGTAATTTTTAAAATTTAAGGAATGCCATTATAATGTCAATAAATTAATCTTATATTTGATTCGCAAAATGTCTATTTCTATAATTATATTAATTATAATTAGTTATACTAAATATTACACTGATATCACAAGAAAATAATAATGTGAAACTTTTTATCAATCTATAATAAGGAATAGATAAAAATAACTATTTCCAAATTTTATCACGAGAACATCTATTCCTTTTTTATTATATATTTAATCAAATAGTAAGAAACATTCTCAATAGTCGTGAGATGATCATCTCAGAAGGATGAGAACAAGCTATGTAGCATCTACATCGAGAATTAAAGTACTGTATGTGTCATTAGTCTGATCCTTTGTAGAAATTATCCGTAATAATGAACTTGCAAAATGGACCTATTTATCATAAAAAGATTTGTTGTTCCTGACCCTACTTCACATTAATTGTTATTTGAACAAGTAAAAATAATGTCTTTCTCCAAGTGGGGATAGCATTTTTCTTCTACATGTCGATCTATGAAGTTTTCAAAAATCCGAACATCTCATAGATAGATAGAGAGGTAGGAATTTATCGATAAGGAATGCCTATTACCTGCACTTCCAAAAGTTTTACTGTATTTTATTTTATTTTTAAAATAATTATTATGCCAACCAAATAAGCTTTAAGAAAATTAAATATAATCTATATTTTTCTTGGACCTACACCTGTGACACCTATAAGAAATAATCAAAAGGGTGTGTTAGTGGAGGCTTAGTCATGTTATTATTTGAGTTTTATGCTCATCTTTGTTTAATTTTTAATGCATTTTTTACTAAATATTTTTATACAAATTAATGAAGATGTTTTGTAAGCTAGAGAATGCGGTGGTGGAAGTTCAACGACTCTATTATTTAATATATCTTTTATTTTTTTTAGTGAAGGCAAAGAGTAGTGCTTTTGTCAAACCTATTTTTCTTATACACTAAGTTTAACTCCGTGCAAAATTCAATTATCTGGTGTTCGGTAGAAGAACTGGATTTGAATTTGTATGAATTTGGATAAAATGTAGTATGAAATTGTATTGAATTTTGTCCAAATTCAATTAGAGAAATCAATGCTCCCAAACGCAGCACTAATTTTTCTCCTAATAAGTTCGAGAAAAATACAAAAAACAACTAAATATACATAGTTATTAAATTAGCTCCTAATTATGCTTGTTTCTTCTAGTTAACTATCAAAAAAATTGAGAAGTTAATGAATATTTATGATGCTGAACTTTTTTCTTGTGTTGGGGTTTAATTACAGTTCATGGAAGTGAATTATAAACTAATATCATATTTTAAATCTTTAAATTTTGAAATTTTCAATGATAATATTTCTTTTTTTTTTTAAAGAAAAATTAAATTGCATGGTGTCCTGAGTCCTAAATTAAATGTGTAAACTATTCACATATTTTATTTTTGTCAAAATTTTAGAGTTTTCTTGATGAAAATATGATGCAAAATGTTTCGATAATTCAATAAATACAATTTAACGATTCTAAATTCTTCTTCTTACTTTATAACAATTATTCAATTCGATACTATTAGGATTAAGAATAAACTTAAATTCAATCTTGTATATATTACTTTTAGTATATTAATATTGATGAGTAATAGAAACTCGAAGAAGTTGAAGCATAAGGACAAAGAAGAAATTAGGTGCACCATGAGTAAATAATAAAAGCCTTATGGCCCTCTAGCATACGTGGAGGACTTTCAAGTTCTAAATTTTCTTTAAAAATAAATAAAAATTATCTTCAAGAGAGAGGTTTAAATTTAACTTATGTGAATTTGGACAAAATTTAGTAATACTTTCTATTATTTTTTTTCTATAGTCGTATAAATTTAAATTTCGAATCTCAAATATCTCTCTCTCTCTCTCTCTCTCAAATATAGGGAGATTATTCATAAGATAACGTTTTTAAATGACGATATAGCTTGAAATTGCAACTGCAATTTTACGAGATGTAATTACGTTGTCAATAAATCTCAAAAGTAATTAAAAGGGTGTCTTTATTTTTTATTTTTTGTCAATTAGAAGGATGTGCTCGACTTGGTCTATACAACAAGAGGTAATCCATCTTCCATCTCTTATCCCTTCCTATCTTTAATGAGATTCGAACTCGAAACCTTCAAACTCAAATTTTGACATTGTGATATTGTTGGACTTTTGTGGAGTCTAATTGCGTTCAATCTGGATGAAGACCTGACTTTTCTTTAATGAGATATTTCTATTTTAAGGTTTAGTCCATAAATTTTTTTGGACCCGTTTTGTAACCCCTTCGGAACCTTGTGCACAACATATAAAATGATTGTTTTTGGATGATTAAGGTTTGTGGTCACATTTCGCGAGAGAATGAGAGAGAGAGCATTGTACCGCCGCACTCTCTATATTTTTCTTCCTAATAATAGAGAAATCCCTGCAACTCCGTCGACGTAGGCAAATTGTCGAAACACGTAAATACTGTCTTATGCATGTGATTGATTTTTTATTTTTTTTTTTTCTCTATTTTGTTTCTCACGGGTTTTGAGAATTTGTTGTTAATTCCCAACATGATGTTTGTTAGAAAACTCAAATTAGTCATTATTATTAGGGTTTTATTCTCTTATTTCTAGATTCTTACAACACATTTCCTACTTGATTCATTATTTTTCTAGACAAATTAATGAATAGGTTTTGTAAGTTAAACAATGGTTGGTGGAATTTCAATTACTCTATTATTTAATATATTTCTTACTTTGTTGTGCAACTTGTATTATTATTAAAGTTTTAGGTCTAAGGCAATTAAAAAGCTTTGAAAGAGTGATCGTAGAAGGTAGTCGTGTTAGTTTTTTTTTTTTTTTCTTTTGCAATTCAATAAATTTATTTGACTCGTGCAATTTTCTTTAATTGTTCTTATATTTTACCAATCTCAGTAAGTTTGATAAAAATAAAGAAACAAGTGAACGTTCAAATTTACTAAGTTTACTCAAAGTTATATTTATTTATTACCAGTTAATTATTATAAAAAATTAATGGGTGAAGTAAAAAAAACTAAAAGGATGTGCGGGACCAGAGGTAGGGATGGGTAAAAAAAATTGAAAAACCAAACCAAACCGCAAAATCGAATAAACTAAACAAGAAAATTGGATTAACCATTTTTGGTTTGGTCTTGGTTTAAATTTTTAATTTTTTTCGTTATCTATTCGGTTTTGATTCAACCTGTTCAATAACCATAATTAACCAAATTGAACTAATATACTGTAAATAAATAAATATATATATACATATACATACATATATATATAACTTATATTATATACAAAATTATAAAATATTTTAATAATTTAAATTTGAAAACTCTTATGACACTAAAATTGATAATTAAATTTTAATGATGAATATTTTAAATTTATATGTTTATTATTATAAAAAATTATTTGTAGTGACATTAAAATTTTAAATTATACTTGACGTTCGGATTGGATACTGGTTTAAAAATTGGTTAACCAAATTTCAGTTAATCGTTTTAAATGGTTCGATTTTGATTCGTATTTTTTAACAAATTGAAACCTCAATTTGGTTAACGATTGAGGGGGCATTACTCACTTAACCAAACCATGCCCACCCCTAGATGGGGTTGGGGTCCAAGTACAAACCATGGAGGTGAGATTATTAATATCACACCACTACAAAATATTAGGGCATTAGTGAAGGATCCAATCTGTTACTAATACTTATAAATTCGTCACTAATATTATTAGTGACGAATTTATAAGTATTAGTAACGATTTTAAATTAGTTGTTATATATGCGGTTACTACTAACTATTAGTGACGAATTTAATATTCGTCACTAATAATACAGGATTAGTGACGGAATATAACCGTCACTAAAATCCTAATATCATCACTATAAATTCTACATCGCCTCTACTCAAATTTGTCACTAATAGTAAGGTATTAGTAAATGATTCAAATTCGTCACTAATAGTGCAGTATTAGTGAAGGATTTAAATGTGTCACTAATAGCCTACTATTAGTGACAAATTTGAATCATTAACTAATACTACACTATTAGTGACGAATTTATAATTTGTCACTAATACCCTATTATTAGTGACAAATTTGAATAATTTACTAATAATTAAAAAATTAAAAAAAATAATAATATATTTTTTAATCATCAATTCTTGTAAAAATATGTAATTACATTTTCGCATACATAACCTGAAACCATAATTATTACAAAATTCATAAATTATTCAAAATTTCGAATTCAAATACAAATTCAATTAAAATAAAGAAATAACATTTGATAGCAAAAAATTTTCAAAAAATTCAAAATTCAAATACAAATACATTATACAAATTCAAATTAAAATACAAAAATTTCATTTGTTCAAATAACAATAAAAATTACCAAGAAATAATTAAAAGTTGCATCCAACGACTGTAGTGCATGCATGACATTGTGCTAATGTTATAACAACCGCAAACCCTACAAATAAAGAGCAGAATGGAGAGCTGGCGCTCAGTATAATCAGGAAGAAAAATATAGAGAGTGTGTCATATAATAATTTTCAACCCTAAATGAATAACTGAAATGAATGTGAATGTCGTACGTATGAATATATACAGTTGCATGCATCAAACCATGAACGTAAACATTTTAACTCGTTCTCAAAACAGAATATCTCTGGTGGTGAATAAATAATAATGCTTATCCATAGTTAAAAGCAAATGATATGTCATGTATATTAATAGATGCAAATTTAGGGCTTAATGAAATGACTTTTCGTTTAATTTTTACTCATCTTTTTAAAAATATTTTAACATTTCATTTTATCATAATTATCTTTGTACTTGGTTTTTTTTTTTTTTGGAAAAATTTTAACGAAATTTTGGCAGCATGCTGTTTGTAAATTAGATATTTTCCCATAAAATCTGTACCTGAAACATGATTGTGTTTCACAAAATAAAACATTTTAAGCATACAACAACTTAAATCCACTACCAGCATGCAATTCACAATATACTACATCAGTCATGCAGTTGGCGTTCAACACCAACATGTATTCCAGTAGTTCAATATACAATTCATATAACATAATACCATCCATCAAGAGGAAAAAGTTAAAACACAATTCAACTAAAGTTTTTTTGGTTTTGTCCAGAAGGTTGCTTCTCAAGCATTCTTGATGCAGCTTGGGTTGTGCATGAAGTAGTTACTTATATTATGAGAAGGCTTGTGATAGATTAAGTTGGGGTTTCTTGGATTCAATTATGGACATAAAAAACTTTGGTTATAGATTGAGAAAATGGATCTTTTTACATAAAAAGCTAACATAAATTTTCTAAGGAAAAGAATGCATCAATTGACAACAATATCCGAAAATAGTATAAAATATGAAGAAAAGGTATCCTATTGTGATAACTTTGGTGTATTCCCAAGAAGGGGGTGAATTGGAATTTTAAAATTTATCTTCTAGATTAAACGAGATAACCGTATAACACAACCTAAGGTCTTTCTGATCATACACCAAATGCGCAGATAACGATATGCGAAAATTAAATCATGCGCAGTATTCACAATCTAACATACACGTGCGGTAAATATAAAGTGCAAAAATATAAATAGACAAAAGATATGTTATCGGAGTTCGGCAAATATTTCCTACATCCCCCCCCCCTCTAGCTCGTAAGCCCAAGGATTCCACTAAAACTCACTTAACGGGTGGAGCGGCACCTAATACAACCAAGTCAATAAGCACAGGGCTAACCTCAACCTTTACAAATTCTCCTTGCGGGGTGAAGAAGATCCTCGGTCAATTTCACAAGGCTTACCTCAACCTGATCCTTCCGGGTTAAATCAAACCCCCTTAGGCCACGCCTAAAAATATAACAGTATTTTGCACAACATAACTGGTACAGTGATTGTACTTCTCAAGTAAAGTAGATATGCACCCCAATACGCACAGTATAATCAATCAACCACACATAAACAATATAGGAAATGTAAGCTCAGTGATGTGATTTTAAGCAAGCAACACTCAACAAGGTATTATCACTAATATGCTCAAGAGTGTTCAAAATAAGTTAAATCTTTGAAACACGTTAATATCAAATCTCAATGTTCAATCAGAGTTTCAAAGATGCTTAATCAAATATTACAACTAATTCAAAAGATTTTCTTCAATAAAATAAGCACACGAATAGTTTGAAAAATATTTTAGCTTGTAGAAAATATTTTACACAATAAAATCAAACCTATCGGACACTTGCAATAACAATGCAAATATCTTAAACTTGCTAGTTTATCCCAACACAAGATTTATTATATTCAAATTGTGGGACAAACTTTACTAACTCCCCAAAAATAAATCAATCAATCAAACAAGAACAATGGGAGTATTAGCAGCCTCTACTAATTAATAACCCAAGTAAGAACTCTCACAAAGCTAAGATTAATCAATGAAATGAAGGTATGAGAGTGTTTGGAAGTATTATAGGCAAAATGAGATTTTGGGTTTGAGAGAATTTTGGCTAATGATTTTTCTTAATCTCCCACTAATCAACACAAATGAACCTATATTTATAGGTTAGGGCAAAATTATAACCATTTGGAACTTGTTGGGAATTTTTAGAAAAGTTTCAAATTGTTTAAACCCAATTAACCCAACTTAACCCAATTTTACCACAATTAAATAATTTTTAACCTGGCACGGTTCGGGTGGCTGAACCGTGGTTCGGTCGCCCGAATAGACAAAATAATAAAAGCACTTAAAATCAGTTTGGCAGCTCGAGTTTCAGTTCAGTGGCCCGAAACAAAGTCAGAAACATTTCTTCGTACATTCGGGTGCCCGGTCGTAGGTTCGGTGGCCCGAACTCATGTGTTCAGTCGCCCGGAGCTCAATTTGAACTAAATAGCTCGATCACCTCGAGTTGGTGAAAAGTCCCTTTCAAAGGGTTCGGGCGCCCGTTCAAGATGTGTACAAAAATAGTTGGGTCACCCAAGAGCTAAGTCAACTATTGACTTCTCAACAATTTGGGCGCCCAAGGAGTTTTGAACTCCTGGGGTTCGGTCACCTGAACTCTCTCAAACTCCCTAATATTATTCAACTAAATGCATTTTTAACACTCCTCAAGTTTGTATAATATATGTGCATAAGTGTTGGGACCTAGAGTCATACTAGGGTCTTACTGAGGCCGTTTTGAGATAGTCCCAAAAAAATTGGCGTCAGTCGACTGCCCTAAGGTCATTCAATCCCTATAGTCAAACTACGATCTTGTTAAGCTTACACTTACCTACATGCATGACATACAAAGATTATTACAGACCGATATAAATCATTACAGACCCAAATAATATCAATTATAACAATATATAATCTTCAGGGTCTTCAGGCTTCACTTCAGGTTGCCGCATGCCATTATATGAGTATTTTCCAATAAGAACCTGCACACAAACTTGGCAATCATTAAATACCTGAGTATTTGTCATAATTAAAACAGGGTGTGACCCATGGGGTCAACATGTTGTGATATCATGATGAGGAATTTTCTTCCCACTACACAAGCTTCACCTCTAGATGTTCCATTCTGCTACTTAACTCCACCATCAAAACTTAAAAAATATGAAATGAAGGATATGACCATAATGCTTACAACTATACTAAGAGACAGGTTATGATGGAACACTTGAAAAAATTAATTGATAATAGACACTTAACCAGGTGCTTGGTTATGGGAATCCAAGCCTAAGAATCCTAAACTTGGGAATAGGACACCTATCCAATGAGAGTCAAAGATTAACAATATCCAATAGGTGGCTTACAGAAGTAGTGGGAATCCCAAACACCTCACATGTAGGCACATGGGATTGTCAAAGCTCAGATTCCAGGTATCCTCACATATCCCTAAAATCAAATAGCTTAGTGAAAGGTGCTTTGATAGTGATTAATAACCTAAAACTGATCATGTTCAAAATCAATGCAGTTTCCTTTTCTTTTCAATTATGCAAGATTGTAGTATCTGAAAGTTTTGAAATGCACATCAATATGAAGATATCTGTTGCTCAAGATTCGTTGCTTTGTTAGACAAAGTGACACACTTTAGTTTGCAATAATCCCAATATCATCATAAGTATTCCTATCATATAATGGGAAGTGGGAAAATTTAATCCAATGATACATATGATCAATCATTAAAAGTAACATAGCTATTTCATGTAGAAAGAAATGGCAGACCTAGCTTGTAGTATAGTTCCCATGCTTCCAATTTGAGTTGCAATAACCTAAGAATTGTTTAAAACCTCAGAACAGTTTCTAAACAAAGAAATCACATGAGCATGCATGCTGACAAACCCTACAACAAAGAAAAAGGAGGCCATAACTTACAAGAAAATGATCATCATAGTTGCATATGACTACATCTGTTTCTAAACCCCTATAAGAAAAAAAAAATAGCAACTGAGTAGAGTTTTAGAACAAAAAAATCTATATGTATAAGTGATCATCGAGATTCTAAATTGCTCATACATGCACGCGCACTTGGAGGCCCATTTGGATGCACTTCTAGATGCTTTTTATTTTAAGAAAAGAAAATGTGATTGGTACATGTGAATATTGATAATAAAATGAAAAAAAAAATAAAAAGAAAGAAAAAAAAACAAAAACACAAAAGAAATAAAAAATGGAAAAAAAATTAAGACAAGAGGCAAACAGTAGATTCCCAAGTTGAGTCTTTTATGTGTTCACCTTTTTGGGTCCAAAGGTAGGCTTAAGCCCAAAACAAGTATGCAAAATTCCACCAGAGTGACGAAGCCCCAATAACATCAAAATAGAAAACAAGATTCAGCAGTGGGAGGAGGGAAGCTTAACACATGAAAACCAAGGTCTGAATTGAGACCAGCATCAGCCAACTAATCAAAACTATGATTAGCCTTGCAATACATAAGCTTGATGAAGCACTGCTAGCTTTGTGGAAAACTTTTCTGTAGTTTTCTAAAAAAGCCCCATGTTTAGGTTTGTGTTCATGGTAAAGTTCATAATGATAGACATGGAGCTTAAGCAACTAGATTCAACATAGAATGGGCAATGAACCAACAATGTATACTAATGCAAATTATCATTTGCAATACACATGCATATGAAACAAATTTTGTAATAACCTGCTTAATTTACTACATAATCAATCATATTAAAATACCATCTACTTTAAACATAACAAAGTAGACTTGAACTCGTTGGTAACGGGGACACATTTGCATGCACAGCGGAAACCTAAGTAGCAGTAATTATAAATTTCATTCACCCAACCATAGAATACAATATATGTATATATATATAATCCTTAAAATAACCAAAATATAAAGCTAGGATCTTACACCAAAAACCTACTAACCCTAGTTCAAAAGACTCAGCCTCCTAGTGGGGTAGTACAATTGCCTCAACAGCGTGGGGCTCGGTCCACCTGTCTTTCTGGGTTCCCTGAAATGGTTTAAGCTGGGGTGAGACACCTCTCAGTAAAGAAAATAAACTAAATTCAATTGTGTGGCAACATGAATATTTGCGTGCTATAATAAATATACAGTACATGTACATGTTTGAAAACACTGAAAATATCATAATTGAATAATCATACATTTCATAGTTATACTGAATCATACTATAGCTCACTGTTTATAAAATCATCTAATAAAACAAGTAATTCTAAAATTTACCCAGGATGAATAGTTAGTTGATGTCATGTATTGCCCCCCATGACGGGTTGTGCAGCCTGAAGGTGGGACCCAATAATGGCTGGTCGACCACTGCCGAGTCAAAAATGTCTGTAAGTATGATGGGCCTACCACACCTTAGTCTTGACTGTTTGGTGGACGTCTACAACTCTACACTAAAAGCCACATCGACTATCCATCTCCCACCCCCTCTACTAGGAGAGGCAGCTAGCATAAGTCTAAACTGAACTAAACCGTATAACTACGGTACTGTGTTCCTAATAACTGATATGAACTATCATTCAGGTTCTGATAACAAATAGTACATGATAATATATTGTTTTAACATAAATAGATTGATAGCATTTTTCTGAATTCTGTAATAACATAAATAATTATGGCCTTACACCGAATACATGCATAATTGCGGTCTTACGCCGAATAACATACATAACTACGGCCTTGCGCCGACTATCAATCACGGTCTTGCGTCGAACATTTCATAAATACTGAACTGGGTATATATACCATTTATCATAGATTCTGAAATCATAATTTCCTGTATTATCATGTTATTCCTGAAAATAACTATAAACATGTTTTTTCTGTAAATTTAACTTAACATAATATAACATACATAAAATAATATTCATGCCACACAAACTGAATAAAATCATGAATTCTGTTCTGAAATCATATTCCCTGACATTTCATACTAAAAATATATATTCTTGTGCAATAACAGTATTTCCCAAATATACATTTTCACAAATATACTCATATATAACACATGCTTCTTGAAAATTGATCTGCTATTAAATAATAATAATTTTAATGAAAAAATGACTGCTTTAGTTTACTCCCTTATCTGACTAATGGAAAGTCCCTAAAACCACTGGTTCTACACCCGTAGGGTTCCCCGTTCAACACCTTGAAAATAATATTACACCGAACAAAATTTCAGTATTTCTTCGAGTACTACTTATTCTACAATGATAAGAAAGTCAAATACTAAATAAAAAGCCTTACCCTGAACTTGGGATGGAGTCCAAGTTAGCTTCACCAACGATCCACTTCAGTAGACTTGAAGAGAACTTCCTCAGGAGCATTGTGACGACTTCGGATCATCGATCTGAAGAATCAGCGTTGACGGCTATGGAAATCCAGCATCCAGTTATGATGGACATAGAGAGTCTCAGCATTGAATTGATCGGGAGTAATCCTCCGGTATGTATTGCCAGCCTAGTGGTACAGCCAACTTTGCAGGAAAGAATTAAAGCTGCCCAGAAAGAAGACCCAGAATTAGTAGAGGTGATGGACAGAGTGCAGAGTGGTCAAGGGGAGGAATTCAGTATTGCAGATGACGAAGCCTTACGATTTCGTTCTAGATTATGTGTTCCTGCCGATACTGACATTAGGAAGACTATTTTAGAGGAGGCTCACATATCTTTGTATACGGTTCATCCTGAAAGTACGAAAATGTACAGGGATCTATGAGAGTTTTATTAGTGGAGTGGTATAAAGAGAGAAATTGCTGAGTATGTAGCCCAGTGCTTGACGTGCCAGTAGGTAAAACCGAGCACCAAAGGCCATCGGGTCAGTTGTAGCCACTATTTATCCTAGAGTAGAAGTGGAATCATATATCTATGGATTTTGCCTCAAGGCTGCCGTCGACATCACATGACCAAAATGCGATTTGGGTGATAGTAGATCAGTTGACTAAGACCGCCCATTTCCTTCCTATCAAGATCAGCTATTCCCTCAGCCATTTGGCAGAGATTTACGTCTAGGAGATAGTTCGTTCTCATGGGGTGCCAATATCTATAGTATTATATCAAGACCCACGTTTCACATCACGGTTCTGCAGAAGCTTGCAGGAAACTTTAGGGTCTCAGCTATCTTTCAGCACAGCATTCCATCCTCAGTCATATGAGTAGACTGAGAGGACAATATAGATACTAGAAGATATGCTCCAAGCATTTGTATTAGATTTTGAGGGTAGTTGGACTCAGTTCACGCCGCTGGTGGAATTCGCGTATAATAACAGTTTTCAAGCCAGCATTAGTATGACACCGTTTGAGGCACTGTATGGTAGGAGATGTCGATCTCCTTTGTATTGGGAAGAGATGGGTGAGCGGTGAGTTGTGGGGCCAGAGCTGGTACAGCAGGCGTACGATAAAGTTCGGCTCATTAAGGATAAAATAGTGCAGCTCAGAGCCGACAGAAGAGTTATGCCGACCATCACTATAGGAATTTGGAGTTCGATGCGGGTGATTATGTATTTTTGAAGATAGCTGCATTAAAAGGGGTTATGAGGTTTGGTAGGACGGGTAAACTTAGCCCTAGGTTTATCGGTCCGTTTGAGATTTTGGAGAAAGTGGGGTCGGTGGCCTATAGAGTAGCTTTGCCACCTACACTATCCAAGATGCATGACGTATTCCACGTATACATGTTGAGGAAATACGTCCCAGATCCTTCTCATATTATCAGTTATGGTGAGTTAGAGCTCAGTGATTCGCTAGTCTATGAGGATGTACTAGTGCAGATTCTGGATAGAAAAGAATAGGAACTACGTAATAAGAAAATACCTCTGGTAAAGGTTCTATGGAGGAATCACGCAATAGAAGAGGCTTCTTGGGAGCTCGAGGAGCAGATCAGACAAAAATACCCGCAACTGTTCCAAAAAATTCAGATATAATTAGGAAATGTAAGTATGTAGTATTTCTTTTGCAGGTACATGTAATATTTTAGTTAGTAAGTGGTATTTTAGTTTTGAGGGAAAATTTCCTTTGATATATGTAATCTCCCAGGACTTGAAATGTATCCACGGTATTCCTCCGCCATAAGTGAGGGTAAATAATAAAATAAGTAGACCATTTTGCCTAATAAAGGATGATGAATTATATGAATAGTAAATTTCGAAGATGAAATTTTATAAGGAGGGGAGAATGTAATGATCCGAATAATAATAGTATTTAAATAATAAAGAGGGAGGGAAATGGAAACAGAAATAGAAGGAGGGAGCAGACTTCGTCGACGAACGCTTCGCATTTGCCGACAACATTACACTTTGGGAGTAATAACTGAGGAATTTAGATCAAGGATTCGTCGACGAATACAGATGATTTGTCGACGAGGATAACATAGGGTCTTGTCGACGAGGGTGAGTTTTGTTGACGAGAAGATACCGAGAGGGGTTTTTGGGCAACTCTGAATTTCATTGACGAGGAGCCTTACTGACCTCGTCGACAAGGTGACGTGCCTCATCGACAAAGGCCAGTGTATAAATAGCCCGAACTTCATTTTTAAGCATAAATTTCGGCACAGAACTCTCTCTCTCTCCTCCCTTCAGTCTCCCTCTCCTCTCTCTTCGATTTCGGCCCCGTTAGTCGCTGGATTGACGATCTGAGGCCACCACGATGCTCCTAGGAAAGTTCTCTCCAAATCTGCTGCAGCGGATCGTTGGTGGAAGCTAGTCAAAATTCGTCCCTGAGTTGAGATAAGACCTTTTATTCGAAATTTGATATTTTCACAGTTGAAGGAATTGATGTACTCGAATAAATTCTGAAGTTTAGTTCTCGGAATTATCATTTTCAGGGCACTATTTAGGGTTTCCTACGGGTGTAAGACCAGTATTATAGAGGGGCTTTTCAGTTGCCAGGTAAGGGGATAAATTAAAACAGTTATTTTTCATTAAAATTACTATTATTTAATAGTAGAATAATTTTTAGAAAGCATGTGATTATATATAAGTATAATTGAGAAAATATAAGTTTGAGAAAATACTACAATTCGTATGGCATGAATATTATATATATATATATATATATATATATATATATATATATAATACCATGTTAAGTTAAATTTACAAAATAAGCATGTTTACAAATATTTTCAGGAATAACATGGTGAACATAGTAATATATGATTTTAGAATGAATTATATGTTCGGCGCAAGGCCGTAATTGATGTTTGGCGTGAGGCTGTATTTACTCATGTTATTCAGCGCAAGGCCGTATTTTTTCATGTTTTCTGCGCGAGGCCGTAATTATTATGTTAATGTATGATTTAGAAAAATGCTATTATTTGATTTACGATAAACAGTATATATTTATGTATCATATGTTATCAGAACCCGGATGTTAGTTTAATTCAGTTTTAGGAGCACGGTACCATAGCTTGTAGGTCAGATATCTATGATCAGATTGGTGCTAACCACCCCACGAGGGGGTGGGAGACGGATAGTCGATGTGGCTTTCAGTGTAGAGTGTAGACGTCCACCTGGCAGTTCAGACCAGGGTGTGGCAGACCCATCGTACTTACAGATATTTTTGACTGGGCAGTGGTCGGGTCCCACCTTCGGGCTGCACAACCCGTCATAGGGAGTAATACATGACATCATCTAACTATTCATCTTGGGTAGTTTTCAGTATTATAGATTATATCGGATAATACATGATTAGTATGATTTCTTGGAAATATGAAATTATATGTTCATCTAACCATATTACGATTTATGTTTTATGTTATGTGAAATGTACGATATATGTATTACAGCATAAATATTCATGTTGTCACACAGCTGAATTTAATTTATCTACCCTTACTGAGAGGTGTCTCACCCCTAAGTTTAAATTATTTCATGAGACCCGGAGAGGCTGACAAGTCAGGGCCGCCACTGAGTGAGTTGAGGGGTAAGTTCTGACCTAGGATTAGGAGATTTTGTTGTAAGATCCTAAGTTTATTTTGATATTTTGGAGATTGTATGTATAACCATAGTATCTTTGGGGAATATAGTAGACTCTGGTATTATGTAATTATTGGTTGATGAATGTAATTTACATTTACTACTGCCTAGTTTCCGTTGTGTATGACAGGTGTCCCCGCTTCCCACAGGATCGGGTTGACTATTTTATTCATTCTGCTTTTATTATATGAATATCTAAGCAAGTCATTACATATGTGATCCCATTTCCACTCTAGGATAAAGAGTGGCTGCAACTGGCCTGTCGGGCTCTGGTCCTTGATTACGCGTCAAAATTGCGTAATTAGGCATCTTAACCCGGGCTTTACGGTTTATATTTTTAATTAAATGTCTAAAATTATCCAATATTTTAATAAACTGCCAAAATCATCATTCTTGAACTTTACTGCACTATTTAGGAAATTTTAGTAATTTTTTGTTGCAGGAAAAATCTCAAAAACTAAAACCAACACCTGTTTGTATTTCACCCATAACTTTTCTGTCCAAACTCCGATCGAGACGATTCAAATTTTTGGAGAAATAAGAAAGGATTATCTACAACTTTTGTGTTTTGAGTTTTGCAAGAAACGGACTCCAGAAGAGTCATATTTGCTATGAACAGAGAATGAAAAAAATGAAAAAAAAAATATAACAATTCGGGTTGGGTCAAGTTGCCGGGTCAGCTCCAATTGGGTCAGGTTGAGCCATCCGGGTCTTGGGTTAGGGCAAGCCTCCCCTCTCCTTTATTTAAATTTCCCATTCTCCTTCTTTTCCGCTGTTGGGCGCTGCCCCAGCCATACCCTCTTCCTCTTAGCATCTCATCTCTCTCTCTTTTGGCTTTTGTATTTTTTTTCTTCCTCTCTCACTCTGTTTCTCCTTCCTCTCCTCTTTGTTTTCTCCCGGCAACCCTCCTTCTCCTTCCCTTATTCCCTTCTCTTCCTTCTTGTCTCAGCCCTTTCCTTCAACAGCACCAACTCCTTGGCTTCCTTGTTCCAGCACGGCAGCAAACCAGCACAGCAGCTGTTCCAGCTGCAACTCCAGCAAACACACCAGCAGGCCTCGAGCACACCAGCAGCAACCCGAGGCTTCTCCAGCCTTCAAACAGCAACCCAGCCCTTCTCTGCTCCACCACCAGCATCAACCTGAGGCCACAACAGAAGGCCAACCTCCAGATTTTCCCTGCTGAACCTTACACGGCCGGCAATACTTATCTCTCTCTCTCTCTCTTCCTTTCTTTCTTTCTTTTATTTACTTTTCTTTGAATCTTGGAATATTGAAGAAAGTGTAGTTTTTTTTTTAATGATATTGGAGTTTTCTTTCTTTTTGTTTAAGTTGAGTAATGTTGGGTATTTCCTTCTTGTTAAATTAATCTCTTTGTTTATCTAATTGATAGTTATTCTAATTTAGCCTTCATTATTAAATTCAGATAATTTTTTGTCAAAATTCGATTTAGTTAGGGTCTATGATTAGTATAGGTTGTGTTTTTATTGTGTTCCGTTATTATTTAAGTCTTTTAAATTTCGGTTGAGTTCATGTTTGCATTTAAATTGTGAGTTTTGATTTGATCTCTTAATTGTGTTAAAGGTTTGATTTTTAGTAGGTTCATTTTTTTTAGTGTGTGTCTGGTTTAGTTTCCATTGGGTGTTTTTAATTCCATGTTTTAGGTGACCATCTTTAAACTAACACGTGTTAAGTTTCCTTGAGTAAATTAGGATTTCCATTAGTGTTCTTTAGTTCAATGCATGTTAGTTTTAGGACTTTAATTTACATGTCATTTAATTCATAAAAAGTGAAATTGAACGATCTTGAAATCTTGAATCTGAACTGAGTTCAGTACATTTGTATTTTCGATTGGGCGAACGTAAAATCTGAAATTAAAACGCATTCCCTGAGGAGACGATCTAGCCCTTGGGCTTAATATTACACGACGTAACTCTTATACTTGGGATAGCTTTCAAGCTGCTCATTTTTTGAGTGAGTCAATGCTTATACTTTACCTTCTAGCACGTTAAACACTGTGTTACATACTCGGCAATCTACTTCTTCATACCACTCCACCAATAAGATTCTCGCAGATCACTATATATTTTCGTGCTATCTGGGTGAACCATGTATAAAGATCTGTGAGCCTCTTCTAGGATACTCTTTCTAATATCAGCATTATCAGGAACATATAATTTAGAAAAAAACCGCAAAGTTCCATCATCTGCAATACAAAATTCCTCTCCCTGACCACTCTGTACTTTAGCCATTACCTCTGCTAATTCTAGATCCTCCTTTTGAGCAGTTTTAATCCTTTCCTGCAAAGTAGACTGTATCACTAAACTAGCAATACATGCGTGAGGATCACTCTCAACCAATTCTATGTCGAGTTTCTCTAGATCCATCATGATCAGATATCGAATCTCCATAGCTGCCAACGCTGGTTCCATAGACTTCCTGCTCAGCGCATCAGCTACCACGTTTGCTTTTCCTAGGGGGTAACTGATAGTGCAGTTAAAATACTTAATGAGTTCCAACCACTTTCTATGCCTCATATTCAGTTCCTTCTGAGTGAAAAAGTACTTTAAACTCTTATGGTCGGAGAAGATTTCGCATCGTTTGCCATACAGGTAATGCCTCCAAATCTTCAATGCATGTACTATTGCAGCCAATTCAAGATTGTGAGTAGGGTAATTCTTTTCATATTCTTTCAACTGCCTGGAAGCATACGCTACCACCCTTGTGACGACCTGCTTAATTTCCACATCTTTTTTTTTTTCCATAATATAAATACAATATCACAAAGTTCAGCAGATCATAGTCCACCTGGACCTATGGGTACCAGGGATGTATCAGAACATATAGCAGAAGCCTAAGCAGTAGGAAACATACAATCATATACATCTCATTATACCATACATCACAATACCAGAATTACTACAACCACTGTATTTATATATACACACAGTACACAACCCAAAAGATATCTAGGGTCATCCCACAAAATACATTTGACCCTATCAAAACACTTACCCTTCTAGAAGGGCAGATCAACAGTACTAGATCAGCGAGGCTTTACCCGCTCTCCTATCAGGGGCTCCTGAAATGTTTATAAAATTTTGGGGTGAGACACCTCTCAGTAAGGGAAATAAACTAACACTAATGTGTGGAAACATGAGCATTTTTGTGATATACATATAATCATAAACGTAACCAGTAAAACTATATATACATCATTTTTAGGAAAACATGTATAATCAACATGGCAGAACATAATGGTTTCCATGGAATAATTCATCTCATATAAATAATAATACGAAAAACAATTCTAGTAGGTTAGCTGGTTGTTGTCATGTATTACCCCCATATGACTCGGTTGTGTGGCCCGAAGGCGGGACCTAACAATGGTTGGCCGACCACTACCAAATCAAAAGTACAGTCTGTAAGTCCGATAGGTCTGCCAAACCTGGTCTGTACATTAGGGGCATTCACACACTTCTTAAAAACCACATCGATCATCCAATCTCACACCACTTTGTACAGTGACGTTAACACAAATATCATGATCATGATGACCATGGATACATAGCAACGGTACCAGGCAAGTGCTAGCCTAGACCAAGCCAACTAAATTCTGATATCATATAACATATACAACTGTGATACATGGATATTTCATTTCATTAATTATCAAGTCAATCATATCATTTTGCATATATACATATATCATGAAAATCATCAGCCCGTACGCCGATATTTCACATTTTACCATAGCTCGGCCCATACCCCAGTAAATCATATCATAGTATAGCCCGTACGCTGGCAAATCATTTCCGTAGCTCGGCCTATACATCGGCAAATCATATCCATAGCACAGCCCGTATGCTGAAAAATCATTTTCATAACTCGGCTCGTACGCCGGCAAATCATACACATAGCTCAGCCCGTACGCCGACAAACATATATAAAAATCTCGGCCCGTACAACGGTTTTTCATTATAAAAATCCGTATAATTAAAACATTCCTAGAAAACAGCATTTCATAATAATTTCTACTCATGCCACACTAAAAAGGTTTTTCGTATAATTAACATACCATCATTTTCAATAGTATTTTCCCAAATATAAATCATATATAAATATATTTATTTCCCTGAAATCAAATGCTATAATATTATACATACTTTTCATAAAATACTAGCTTAGTTTATCCCCTTAACTAAGTTCTGAAAAGCCTTTAAGAGAAATACTCCTTCACCCGTAGCGTTCCCTGTTCAACACCCTAAAAACAACATTCCCCATAACTAAAGTTCAGTATTTATACGCATACTACACTTTCTATAACTGTCAAATGGCCAAATACTGAGTAGAAATCCTTACCCTAGATTTGGGATGGTTTCCAACTCAGCCCCACAGACAATCCGTTCCGGCAGATTTGTAGAGAACTTTCGCAGGAGCATCGTGGTGGCTTCGAATCATCGAACCGGTAGAAATCCAGCCCAAAAACTTAGAGAGAAGGAGGAGAAATTGAAGGATGAGTGAGAGAGAGGTTCTACGCAGGAAAATGAATTGAAAATCACGTTTAACCCTATTTATACTGTGGGATTCATCGACGAACTACGTCACCTCGTCGACGAGATCCTGAAGAACCCTCGTCGACCAAATCCCTGTGTTCGTCGACGAGGCCTGGAGAATTTCTTGAGATTATCCCATCCAAAATGCAACGTCGTCGATGAATGTGAAGCGTTTGTCGATGAAGTCGACTGCCTCCTTCTGTTTTTGTTTCCAATTCCCTTTCTTTTTATTATTTAAATACCATTATTGTTCGGGGTGTTACAACCCTACCATGTTGCATCAATACACAGCCAAGTCCCTTTAAGGACGCATCGCTGTAGATAACATAATCCTCACCCCCTGACGGAATGATCAACACTGGTGCCGTGACAAGTCTTTGATTCAGTTATTGGAGACTCTGCTCATAGCTGTCGTCCCATTCAAAACTGACGTTCTTCCTAGTCAATCGTGTCAAAGGCCCTAAAACCGCAGAGAATCCCTCAACAAAACGACGGTAATAACCAACCAGTCCCAAGAAACTCCTGATCTCTTGGACATTCCTCGGTCTAGCCCAATTCATTACCTTATCAATTTTACTAGGATCCACAGAAATTCCATCCCCTAAGATGACATGCCCTAAAAACACAACATTCTCGAGCCAAAATTCACATTTGCTGAACTTGGCATATAACTTCTTTTCCCTGAGCGTCTGTAAGACCTGTCCCAAATGCGTCTCATGCTTCTCATAACTCCTTGAATAGACCAAAACATCATCAATAAAAACAATAACAAACTGGTCTAAATATTGGTGGAAAATTCTATTCATCAAATCCATGAATATTGTAGGAGCATTCATCAAACCAAAAGGCATAACAAGAAACTCATAATGCCCATACCTGGTTCTCAAGGCTGTCTTCGATACATCTTTTGTCCTTACCTTTACTTGATGATAACCTGATCTGAAATCAATCTTAGAATATACCCATGTACCCTGGAGCTAATCAAATAAATCGTCTATATGGGGTAGAGAATACTTATTCTTGATTGTCACCTTATTAATTTCTCTATAATCTATACACATCCTCATGGTCTCGTCTTTCTTCTTCACAAATAATACTGGAGCTCCCCACAAAGATACACTAGGTCGTATAAAACCCTTATCCAGAAAATCTTGCAACTGATTCTTCAATTCTGCCAACTTTGCAGGCGTTATTCGATAAGGTGTTTTACAGATCGGCACTCTACTTGGAAGGAGATCAATAGAAAAATCTACCTCACGATCAGGGTGGCAAGCCTGGTAGCTCATTTGGAAAAACATCTATAAACTGCTTTACTATTGGCGTACTAGTGAGCTTCAATTCATTCCGTGACATTTCCTTCACAAAGGCCATGAATCCCTGACAACCACTCAGAAGCAGTCTCCTCGCTTGAAAAGCTAAAACTAACTGTAGCAGGGATTGCACTTGCGACCCTATAAACCTGAATTCTGATTTTCCCAGAGGTCTGAATATCACTTCTCTTGAACAACAATCTATGCTACCAAAGTTAGCTGCTAACTAATCCATGCTGAATATTACATCAAACCCGTGCATGTCCAGCATTATCAAATCAGTAGACAAAATTTTTCCCTAAATATCAACTGGACAGCCTTGAAACACCCTACTACACCTCACTACTGACCTAGTCGGTGTAGTTACTAACAGTTCGGTGTCTAATAATTGCATTTGTGTCCCACACAATTTAATACATCCTATAGACACGAATGAGTGTGTGACTCCTAAATCAAATAATATGATTACTTTAAATGAAAGCATGCTAACCATACCTGTCACCACGTCTCCAGCTGTCTTAGCATCACCAAGCGTCAGTGTATAAACTCTCGCTGGAGTCATATTCCTTTGTTGACCTCCATGAGGTGCCTAAAAACCTCCCCGTGCAGGTCTAGGAATGAGAGCAGCTCCAATCTGAGCCTGACAATCTCTCATCATATGTCCTGGCTCCCCACATCAGTAGCAGATACCTCGCCCGACATGACAATCTCTTGAGTGTCTCTTCCCACAAGTTGGACAAGCTGGAAATGATAGCATAGCTTGAAACCCATGATTCCGTAACTCCTTCCTCTGGTCCTTGTAATAGCCACCTCTCTTCCACAAACCTCGACTGGACCCCTGCTAGAAACCAGAAGGCGGGGATCTTTTTCTCTGTCTCTGCTCTCAGCCTCCAAACGCTCCCTAGCTTTTGCCATAGTTGCCCTATCTACCAGCTTGACAAAATCTTGCAATTTCAGTATCGAAACTTGCTTATATAATTATCTCCTCAAACCTCTTTCAAACTGTCTTACCGTCTTTGTCTCGTCTGGAATAATGTATGGGGCGAAACTAGATAACTCAATGAATCTCGCCACATACTACTGCACTGTCTGCTGTCCCTACTTCAGGTTCAGGAACTCCTTTATCTTGGCTTCCCTAGACGAGGCTAGGAAGTATCTATCGAAAAATATCTCCTTAAATCGTTCCCATGTCATCTCTGTAGGCACTTTCCTTTGCTGCTCCAGAAGTTTCACTGTCGTCCACCATCTTTCGGCCTCCTCAATCAGTTTATACATAAAGAACAACACCCTCTGCTCCTTAGTACACTGTAGCACTGCAAACACTTTTTCAATCTCTTGCATCTAGTTTTCAGCGACTGCGGGATTAGTTCCTCCTAAGAAACCCGGAGGATTCATCTTAATAAACTTCTCAATCGAACTACTATGGCCTGCAGATGGACCACCCTGCTCCCTGGAGTTCCTAGCAATTTTAGTCATGACTTGCTAAGCCATGCTGCGTAGTATTGCATATGAATCACCACCAGTAGCACCCGAGGGCCTAGCTCCCTCATTACCACTAGCATAGGCGCTACTACCACCAGGGTCCATCCTGAAAAGACAATAAACTTAGCTTAGGACCCTATTACCATAATATATCATCTAACTAGTATATTATATTCTTAACTGGTTTATCATCCCTGATCTTAATTCAAGATTCAATCCTACAACCTAGACACCTGACCTGACAATAGTTTACCATGGCTTTCCTAAAATCGTCACCCTAGCAAAGACACACAAACCATCATGAAAGTCCTGCATCTAGACTACAAAATCGGACCTCAAATTCCCTTATCCGATACTCTAGTATTGTTACTGCTGCATTCTAGAGTCTATAGAACCTAACATCCTAGGCTCTAATACCAAACTGTAACGACCTGCTTAATTTACTACATAATCAATCATATTAAAATACCATATACTTTAAACATAACAAAGTCAACCTGAACTCGTGGGTAAAATGAAAAAAATATAAGCATAATTAAAAAGAAGTTACAGCAGAAGAACAACATGCAGTTCACAATTTATATCAATCCAAACATGCAGTCCATAAGTTAAATCATTTATTAAACTAAAGTAATGAGCAAAAATGGAACGTGGATGTTTGTGCAAAGTAGTGTAGTAGAATGTAGTCAAAATAAAACAATCATATGCCCCAAAGCTAAAATTATATGCCATTGAAGCGGATACAAAATCAAAAAAATGGAACTGTTTCATAAATCACCAAACTCACAGGGCATAAGCTGTCATTTGAGTTGTCCCAAGCTAAAATCACCAAATTTACATTTCTAACACTTACATTTCATTTATGACAATAAGCAAGAAACAAAAAGACAAGCAACAGGACAAGAAATACATTCGGAAGAACTATGAGATTCTTGTTTTATCCATGTAAATAAACTCAAAGGTGAACAATTCCCATGTTGTAGCATGTTCTTCACATCCTAGTATATGAATTTAGTAGGAGCAATGAAATGGGCTTGAACTAAACAAGAGCAGGAATTAATCAGCATGGAATTTAAACAAAGAAAAGAGCACTGGATATGAGAAACTGCACTGTTGGGAATAAACGAACAAATTCCCGAAACCTGTGAGAAACAAATAGAGAAAAAATAACGCCAAAAACAAATTCAATCACACGCACAAGACGATATTTACGTGGTTCGGCAATTTTGCCTACGTCCACGGAGTTGCAGGGATTTCAATAATATCAGAAAGAAAGCACAGAGAGTGCGGCGATACAATTCTCTCGCCCTTGCTCTCTCGCGGATACAACCACACACACGGCCCTAATCACCCGAAAGCATCCCTTTTATATGTTGCGCCTAGGGTTCCGTTCCGAATGGGCTCCAAAAAATTTTCCACGGGGGCGTTGCCCCCGGACCCCCACAAGTACAGCTACGGCCCAAGCCGCAGTGCTTATGGACTAAGCCTTAGGAGAGAAATCTCTAATTAAATAGGGGTCGGGTCATCATCCAAATTAAAACACAACTAGGCTCCACAAAAGCCCAACAAACTCCATGAGGTAACCAAAATATTCATGAAGAAGAATTAAATGCAATTAGAACCAAGCTTTAAATTTTGAACATAAATTTCTATTTTCATTTCAAGAACTGATGGAAATTAGAAGTAAAGCGTGGAATTTTTTTTATGAAATTTTAGAAGTTGCTAATAGTTACTATAATGCACAATTTACAACTAATAAGACACATCAATGACGAATATCTAATGTATGGAGCAATAAATTCAATTCAATAACCATATTAAACATATCAATTAATATAAATAAAATTCATAAATCAATTAACTATTTTTTATATTGAAAATTAAACTAATTTAGACATAAAAGGCCAAATAAAATGTTGTAGCTAATATCTAACTTCAATATTGCAAAAAATTTCAAGTTTGTGAAAGTTGTCCTTCAATTTTTTTTAAACTCAATTTTCAATTTAAGTACATTTTGTCCCATGGTAAAATTTTTATATAATTTTCGCTAAAATTTTGAGATTCAATTATTCATGGAAATATGATGTAAGTGTTGCGAGATGGAAAATTGACCACAATTTTAATAAAAAGATTTTAAATCTCCAAAGCTTTAAATGGAGGCATCTAGCTGTACCTAATAAGATATATCGACATGTATGTGCTCACAGTAACACATGTTTATGCATACGCAGTTAACCTACTCAAAACACTGAAACATAATACATGAACTAAAGGGGTAAGGATATTGCATTCGACAAATTAATCTCCACTGATGCAGTAAGATCTTTCAAGTAAAAATGCCCATCTTCCAACTGAGATATCACACCCATAACCCATTTCCTCCCTATTTGTCCAATCAGTGATTGAATCGGAGAAATCTGCCCAATAAATCATTTTTTTTTTTTATCTTATAAAAGAAATATGCATGAGAAAGAGAAGGAGAAAGCACCTCACAACTTCCAAAATGTGACATTCCAGGATCAAATGCAGGTTTAGAGAAATGGTGATGGCGAGAAAGCCTCTCAAGCAACAAAAGGTACTTGTCTCTATACAAAGCAGCTTTTGCTGAAGCATCACCATGAAGCAGACAGAAATGGAAACGAGGGGCGACAGTGACGGGCGACGGCGACGGGGGAGACCTTGAACCACACTGCGATGGAGAGAGGATGGGGAGTGGAGGAAGGAAGGAGAAAATGGACTAAGGGAGAGAGGTTGGGGCTGCGAAGGATGATGGCGAGGCAAGGGGTGACGGCGACGGGCTATTGCGACGAGAGACCGCGAACAACATTGCGAGGAAGAGAGAATGGGGAGTGGAGGAGGGAATGAGAAAATGAAAGGAGGGAAAATGAGGGGATTGGGGATACCTGCCAGGTAAAAGTGTGAAATAAAATATTTTTTTTATATATAAAATGAAGTATTTGTAACGGTTCTCAAATCCGTCACTAATAATGAACCAATAGTGACAAATTTAGAAATTCGTTACTAATATTCTGAACTAATTTTTTTTTTTTAAAAGGGAAGTATTAGTGACGGTTCTCAAATCCGTCACTAATAATGGATCAATAATGACGAATTTAGAAATTCGTCACTAATACTATAAACTAAAATTTTTGTATTTTATTTAAAAAAAAAAAGGAAGTATTAGTGACGGTTTTTAAATCTGTCACTTATACGGAACCAATAGTGACAAATTTATAAATTCGTCACTAATACTTTAAACTAATTTTTTTTTTATTTTTTTTTAAAAATGGAAGTATTAGTGATGATTCTCAAATCCATCACTAATAATTGGTCAATAGTGACGAATTTAGAAATTCGTCACTAATACTCTCAACTAAATTTTTTTTTTTTCTTTTAGAAAGGAAGTATTAGTGACGGTTTTTAAATCTGTCATTAATAAGGGGCCAATGGTGACGAATTTGTAAATTCATCACTAATACTTTGAACTATTTTTTTTTTTAAAAAGGAAGTATTAATGGCCGTTCTCAAATCCGTCACTAATAATGAGTCAATAGTGTCACTAATACTCTGAGCTAAATTTTTTTTTTATTTTTTATTTAAATGGGAAGTATTAGTGACGGTTCTTAAATTCGTTTGGTGACGAATTTGAAAATTCGTTACTAATATTTTGAACTAATTTTTTTTTATTTTTAAATAAAAGTATTAGTGACGGTTCTCAAATTCGTCATTAATAATGAATCAATAGTGACGAATTTAGAAATTTGTCAATAATACTCTGAACTATTTTTTTTAAAAAGTAAAGTATTAGTGATGGTTCTCAAATCAGTCACTAATAATGGGTCAATAGTGATGAATTTAGAAATTCATCGCTAAAACTTTGAACTATTTTTTTTTTTTTTTTATTTTAAAAGGAAAGTATTAGTGACGGTTCTCAAATCCGTCACTAATAAGGGGTCAATAGTGACGAATTTGAAAATTCGTCACTACTACTCTGAACTAAATTTTTTTTATTTTTTTTAAAAAAGTATTAGTGATTGTTCTTAAATTCGTCACTAATAATGAGCTAATAGTAACGAATTTGGAAATTTGTCACTAATACTCTAAACTGAATTTTATTTTTATTTTTTCAAAAAAAGAGAAGTATTAGTGATTGTTCTCAAATCCGTCAGTAATGATGGGTCAATAGTGGCGAACATAGAAATTCGTCACTAATATTTTGAACTAAATTTTTTTTTTTTTTTTTATAAAATAAAAAGTATTAGTGATGGTTCTCAAATTTGTCATTAATGAACCGTCACTAATAATATGCTAATAATGACGACTTTGTAAATTCGTCACTAATACTCTGTACTAATTTTTTTTTCTAAAATAATAGCAGTGACGGTTATTTAATCGTCACTAATACCACAGAAATCGTTGCTAATATTTTTTTGAAATAATTTTTACGCGATATTCTCCAATTTTTAGTGATGAAACTATTTGTGACGAATTCAATTTTATCACTAATAGTGCTGTATTAGTAACGATTACTAAAACCGTCACTAATACCTTATTATTAGTGACGAATTTGAATATTTCACTAATAATTTCGTCACTAACCAATTTTTTTTTAGAGACATATTTCATTTCTTTAAATTTTAGGATTTCTGATGATAATATTACTCAAACTTTTTGAGAAATTTAGATTGTATCTTAAGTTCTAACATGAATTTTTATTCTATAATCATATTTATATAATTTGAATATTATAACCTAATGACTCATTTCAATAAATATTATTCAAATCTATTTTTTGTTAAACTTTATAATTTTTTTTAGGAAAAAATAGTGAAAAATGTTAATAATTTGGTTTTCATATAATTGAATAATTTAGGTTAAATATAAAACAAATATGTACTTTCTCTTAGTTGTGTTTTTAATTTCTCAACATTTTTATTCATTTCTACTTTCTCTTAATCATTGTTTCTAGTTTCTCAACATTTCTAATTTGTCATTCATTTTTTTCATTACTTTAAAAATAAAAAGAGAATATTTTATTATTATTATTTATGTTTCTTAATTTTGTGTCTCTATTGCAATATAATCAAAAAGTAGGTGAGCCCTTTAATGCACTCATCGAGATTGCGTTGTGTTCAACTCGTGCTATAAATTTTTAATTATTATGACAACCTGTTCTAATGATATTTCATTGATCAGATTAGATACCGGTAGATGATTTATATCATACGCTTAGAATAATGAAGAAAAATTCAAATAGTTACTATATTAATTAAAATGCATTTTAAAATTTAAAATTAGAAAATTCATGGAAAAGTATTTTTCTTTACTTGTGAATATTCATATATGTGCTTTCAAACATTTGTATTTTAAGTGATGCATTCTTGACTTTATGCATTTATAAAATATTACTTCTTATTTATTATCTTTATAATAGCATTATTACAATAATTTAAATTTTTTTCTTATATTTTCAAAGTTTGTATTTCAATTCTGTATTATTTGAACTATATTTAAGTCAATTACGACATTAATTTTTTTTAAAAAAATTTAAATTTATGCTTTTTTTTGCCTTACAAAAAAAGGTTATAAATGATTGTGTATAATATTATTTCTTGATTATTATCTCTAAAATAGCATTATTACGATAATTTAAATTTTTTTTCATATATTTTCAAAATTGGTGTTTCAATTTTGTATTTTTCAAATGATATTTAAGTAAATTATGAATTTATTTTTTTTAAAATAAATAAATTTATGAACCTTTTTGCCAATTTAAAATTATTCGAAGAAACATTTTTCTTTTACATTTTATTCTAATTTATTTTTTACGTATTCATAGTAAAGATTTGAGATGTTTACTTTGGCCGGACTAAATGTGGCGTGTTTGCAAACTGGTTCTCTCGCCGTCCCGCGTAATCAGACGCGCATGGCGCGTGGTTAAAGCGCGTGAATCATGAACTCACGCTTCTTCAGTTTTTCTCTCGTTTACCTTGGCTGACTCATCTTCTCCGCGCCATTGACGCGATTTGCTGTCGTTTTACAGCTCATCACGTGGCCCACGTCTCTCATTTTTCTCACAGCTTGGGATGGCACGTGGGCCGATACCATTGGTTTCTTTTCAAGCCCACGCCCGATACGGCGAGGCCCTGTCTCCCCTAGCCGTTGCACCGCCACCACGTCACCGCAACCCAATAAATTTCTGCCACGTCCGGGATTGTGACGAGCGGCTGTCTCACGTGACCTGGTCACGTGCCATCCTACGACGTGAATGATTCACCTGAACACTGCTTCGTCTTCTGTAAACAGGATCTTTATTTTTTAAAAATGTTTTATTTCTTTTTATAAAAATGAAAAATGTCAAAATGTATTATTATTTCCCATTCCGTAAATAACTAAATATTCAGAAAATCTAATAATTAAATTTCTATTTTTCCCGTTCGAGGTTTCAAAATCTAGAGAGAGAGAGAGAGAGAGAAGCCGTTGAGGAAGTGAAAAAGGAGAATATATAAGGAGGGTGGGAAGGAAACGCAGGGCCGAAACTGCGGCGTTTCAATTCTGACGGGGGAGATATTCTCTGCCTTCTGATGATCTCGAGAATTCTCAACAGCACTCGTTGATCATCTCGATGCGATTGGGTTCAGTGACAGATGTTTTGTGCGCTTCAAGATTCGAGATCATGGACCTCATGTGAATTCTCTGCTGTATGTGCGCACATACGCAGTACGTATACTAGGTTTTCAATCCGTTTCTTTCTTTCTTTCTTTCTTTTTTTAAAAAATAATAATTTGTGAAGGACTTGAAATTTGAAGTTGATTAGATCTGAGTCTTTGTTTTTTATTATCAAAAGCAATCGAGCTGGAATTGCCGCCTTCTGTGTTATTTTCATCTCTTTCTCTTCCCGGTGTGTAAATTCATACAGTTCAGTTTTTTCTTTTTTGAAAATTTTAATGTAAGATCTGAGCTAAGCAAGATGAAGGGGGAGGGAAATTTTTAATTCTTATGTTTTAAATTGAGTTGGATGATTTGGGAGATGGAAAATTTTGACTCCTATGCTTTATGGTGAGATGCTAAGGGCTAAGCAAAGGAACTGATTGTATTAGGCTATTAGCGCTCAAGATTTATAAAATTATTACATCATTGTCTCTTGCAATTCATTTATGCAAGTAAGCTCTCACAAAAGCGGGGGCAAAAGGTCCCCTTCACCATCAGCGTTGGTGAAATAGTGTTTCTTGGGAATAAAGGGTTATTTTGCTTGAACCCCAAGCTGAATTTATTCCACAGAAGAGTACTCATTTTGGTGCATGGTAACTTTGATCTGGGTTGGACTTCATTTGCAATTCAACAATTAAATTTTATATATGTTTGAGGATTGAGACTAAAATCAAGCAGGTCATTGCATTATGTGGTGTAGGATACACTTCTTCATTTAGACTCTTAAGGAGTCAGCCGTAGATCGGATTGATGTACAATGCAGAGATCACGTAGAGCTCTTCTTCAGCGAAGAGCTTTGGCGATCAGCAGAAGAAATCGCTTGTATAAGGTTTCTCTATCTTTGGTTTTCGTTTTGTGGGGACTTGTCATCCTCGTTTGCTTATGGACCGGCCGGGGCAATAGTTACAGAGGTAATCTGCTAATTGAATTTTTCCGTATTATAGTGTTATTCCCTTATTATTATTATTATTACTTAAAATGTCCTAAAACATAGATATTAAGCTTTTGCATAATATAAATGAATAATGGATTCATGGGAAAATCTATTCTATTTTCTTTTTTTGTCATCACAAATGTATGGTTCGCTTGGGTTGCACTATTGTTTTCAACCTGTAAGAGAGTTGGACCATTCAAACTTTAATCCCTGTATACGTATTATTCACAGGGATCTTGTTTTTAGTCCCTGTTTTAATTGCTTATTTGAACAATCATTTATGTCATGTTTGGGAGCATGGATTTTAGGCATCAAATTTGGATGAAGTTAATTTTGAACAAAAATTCAATACAATTTTGTATTGCATCTTGTTCAAATCCATACAAACTCAAATTCAAGGTTCAATTTCTCTTCTTCTTCTTCATAATTATTCTCTGTTCTGTCTTTGGATTCAGATGGATCTAGAGCAGCTTCAGATGGCACACCCGCTTGGGAAGAGACTAAGAGGGCACTTGGTAAGGGCTTTCGCTCTGTAGAAAAAGATTCATTACCAGAAAGCGATTCCAAGATTTGTTATGATAGTTCACACACAAATGGTGCTAAGACCAAGTCTGGAAACAGATTACGAGCTAACGAGGATAATATAAATCATAACTCTGCACTTGAAGCACAGGCTGAGGTGAAAAACTCTGGTTTGGTTGCAAAATCTGGGAGGGATTCATCGATGTCTGACAGGCTACTCCGTGTTGTGCCACCAAGTCTTGATGAATTTAAGAGCAAAGTATTCAACTCTAAAAGCAAGTTTGTAGCTGATCAGGTTGGAGGTATAAAACATAGAGTGGAGCCTGGTGGTGCAGCATATAATTATGCTTCAGCTTCAAAGGGAGCAAAGGTTTTGGCTTTTAACAAGGAAGCAAAGGGTGCCTTCAATATCTTGGGCAAAGACAAGGACAAGTATCTTCGAAATCCATGTTCTGCTGAAGAGAAATTTGTTGTCATAGAACTTTCTGAAGAAACCTTAGTTGATACAATTGAAATTGCAAATTTTGAGCATTACTCTTCTAATTTAAAAGATTTCGAGCTTCTTGGCAGTTTGGTTTACCCAACAGATATATGGGTTAAACTTGGGAATTTTACTGCTGCAAATGTTAAGCATGCTCAGAGATTTGTTCTTCAGGAGCCAAGATGGGTGAGATATTTAAAGTTGAATCTGCTGAGCCATTATGGTTTGGAATTCTACTGCACATTGAGCGTTGTCGAAGTGTTTGGTGTGGATGCTGTTGAGCGAATGCTGGAGGATTTAATATCTGCTCAAGATAATCGGTTCGTACCTGAGGAACCTACTGATGAGCAGAATCCACTGCCCTCTCAATCGGAATCCACTGAAGGTGATGACATTTATCAAAATATTATTGAAGAAATGGAACCTGACTCTGCACTCAAAACCTCTAATGTGAAGCATGAAGCAACGAAAAATACTGTGCCTGATCCGATTGAAGAAATACGTTATCAGCAGGCTGGTCGTATGCCTGGGGACACAGTTCTTAAAATACTTATGCAAAAAGTTCGTTCACTAGATTTAGATTTATCTGTTTTGGAGCGATACCTTGAGGATCTGAACTCCAAATACAGCAACATCTTCAATGAATTTGATAAAGAAATAGAGGAGAAAAATTTTCTCTTGGAGGAGATCAGATCAGACATAAGGAGTTTTCTTCAAAGCAAGGAGGCCATTGTATGTGAATTTCCTGCATTACATTTTTGGTTGTTTTTTCTCCTATCACAGACAGGTCCTTCAATCATTATATGTTGATTTTTCTTGCAGGTTAAAGATATCAGCGGCCTTGTTTCTTGGAAATCCATTGTTTCCATGCAGTTGGATAATCTTCTCAGGGACAATGCTGTTCTCAGGTTTATTTCATTTTTAAACCATATGCATTCCCAATTTCCTTCAATAATTCAGTTGTCATACTCAAAATGCTATGCAAGCTTGTAGTAAAAATTCTATTTATAGTCCATATATATATATATATATATATATATATATGTATATATATTTCTTTTGTGAGATGGGATAGAAAAGAATTTTTCCTTGGAGGGCAAAGATTTATGAAGGAAAAAAAATCTTGCTGCAGCCTGCATGATATATAGATGTCAGGTTTTTTTCCCAGGGTTCAGACAAACACTGAAAACATAGACACTAAAATACTCTAAATAATTGTACTTTAATCTCTCTCTCTCTCTCTTTTTTTGGTTGGGGGCGGGCGGGGGGGGGGGGGGGGAGAGAGAGAGCAAGTAGGCTCCCAAGGGGGGGTGGGGGAGAGAGAGAGCAAGTAGGCTCCCAATTAGGGGGAATGTTTTGTGTGAATTCTATGTGCCATATGCAGTGGTTGAGTTGTTGGGAGTGAGGATTCTGAGAGGAATTGTGAAGGCTTTGGGTTCAAGAAAAAGATAAAGCATCTTAAAGAGGTTGAAAAGTGGAAGGAAGAAGTTTTCAGGAATATTACAGCTAAGAAGGCTACCATTTTAGGCTAGCTTGATTATTTGAATAGACAGAAGAGGTAGAAGGGAGCCTTTTTGGATTGAGGTGGCAATGTGGGTTTCATTGTAAGAGTTAAAAAGGAGGTGCTGTTGGGGAAGTGAGTGAAGTTTACTCTAGATCCTCTTTTGATCATTTAATGTGGCAACAGTTTTTAAATTTTTTTTTTTATTAGGAAGATGGTTGTAGGCCTATGGTGGATGGTTTGGATTGGAATCCCTTCGAGAACTCTCTCCGGCACAAAGTTATTGAAATTTAATTTGGAATTCAGTAAATTGGTGGGATGAAAATATGGGAACAAGATGTTCGTTTTGATACTCTCTTCACCTCTTGCACCAAATTTGTTTTGGGTAATGGTTTTGGGTTCACTTTTGGAAAAACATTTGTTTGTGGGATTCTTTGCTTTTCATCCTGTTTCCTCAATTATTTTGTCTTTCCTTGGTGCATGATGATGTCATCTATTCCTTCATCTCTAATCGTTATAGTAACTCTTGGTATTCATTTTTTTGTAGATTGCTTAATGATATGGTGGTGGGAGAGTTCCATTCTTTGTTGTTGTTGGAGGGTTGTCGCCCTTCCCTGGGATGTTCAATCATGGGTTTTAGACTCCATTGGGGTTTATTCTTGAACTTGTTTTTTTGACCATTTGATTAGAGCTAACATTTCCTTTCTGCTTCATCCTAGTATTTGGAAGGCCAAAATATCCCTTCCAAGATTAAAGGTTTAATTTGATCAGTTGTTCTTAGGAGAGTTAACACCAACAATATGTTGCAGAATAATTAACTTTTGAATGCTTAATCTCTGGATGTGTGTGCTTTATGTTTTGAGAACCTTTCATCTTCTTTTTTTTTTTTTTTTTACTTGGTTGCATATTTTTTTCTCTTGGGGTTTTGGAATAAAGTTTAATTTATTTGGAGAGAACTAGGTTTTACCAAAGTTGATGAAGGATTTGTTAGCTATCCTTTCAAGGATATGATAGGAGTAGAGATGGCTTAGCTTTGTGGAGATTGTGAAATTTATTTCCGGTGTTGTGGGGAATTTGGTTGGAATGGAATGCGCACATATTTATAGGGAAAAAGATAACGCTTTCTTTGCTGTAGGATAGGATTCAATATATGTCCTCACCTTGGTATTTTGCAGCCAATTGTTTAATGGAGTTTGTTTTGCAGATCCACAACATGATTTTTAGATGTCGTTATTTTCATCGAATTCTTTTCTCTTTTTGTTATCTTTACTTCATAGGAGGATTTGTTGTTATTCTCCTTTTTTCTACATTCTTTCTTTCTTCTATGAAATTTTTTGCGTTAAAAATATGCTGCATTCAGTTCCAAAGTACATATTCATTTGACACAGTTGGGGTTAAATGAATCAATTTCAAAATTCAAACTGCTAGATCTTGCACCCCCCCTACCCCCGCCCCCACCCCCACCCCCAAAAAAAAATGACATGCATCTGTTGCGTCAAGGGTTCTCCTCTAAGTGAACCATGCAAACTTATTGTCAATTCATAGAATCATCATTATTGGGTGAGCCTTTCCATCCAGGACTTCAGTGGTGAGACACCATTTTAAAAATGGTGTGGAAATTCATGATATTTCAAAGGTTGAGTGTGATATCTTTTATTGAATCTGAATTTTTAAGCTATAATATTTTGAACAGTGATCAATGGAGTTCTCAGACTTGTAGTTGTCGTGAAGGTTTGAATAGAAATTTTGTCTTAAGCAGGCAACTAAATGAAATTAGAAATATGAGAATCAGTAATTTGGACTGTCAACTTAAAAGAGAATGTCGTGCAAGTGTTTCTCAATTCTCAGCATCACAATGATAATGGAAACAATATTGAGAAATTGGCAGAAGATCACATACAAAAGAGGAGAAGGGAAAAGCAGTGGAGATCGATCATTTTTCCTTCCCCTGAATTGAAGAGAAATAGACTGCTCAAAAAGACATGCACCTTACGGAATTTTAAAAAGTAGCCATGTTCAGTTCTTGTAGAGATAATTTTTAGTTCACCTTAGCATTGATTGTTGTTTTTCTTTCTCTGCTTCTCGCCAACCAAACCAATTGTTAGTATAGAACACTTTGTGCTCAATATTAATTTTTTGACAGTTCCGATTTTGGCACACTGTTGGATGTGAGAGTTCTAATTAGTAAATTGCCAATTGCTTGCAGGTCAGAGGTGGAGAAGGTGCAGAAGAATCAGATACACTTGGAGAACAAGGGTGTGATGGTGTTTCTTGTAAGCTTAATTTTTGGGTTGTTAGCTTTCCTGAGGCTGTTCATAGATACGGTGTTGAGTATATATAGGTTAAGTAGATCCGGGAAATTTTGTTGGACGAGCTCTTCCTGGCTTTTCCTACTGTTGAGCTGTTGCATTGTACTCGTAATCCTCACACTATAAATCATATAATACCCATGTGTGAATTACCCCTCCAAGTTTTATGTCTAATCTCTTCTTTTGAATGCATTTGGTGCTTTTATACTATATACATATATATATATACACACTGCATGGCTGTTTAACTTTATCAACCCCTTTTGATCATCTCTCTCAATATCTTAGGGTTGTTTGGTTGTGAAATTTTTTATTTCTAATTTTTCAAATAGTTACCAAATGCTACTTTGTTTATGAAGTTTTTTTTTTTTTTTTAAATGTTTGTGGGGAACTTTTTTTGAAAAAAAAAAAAATCTATCTGTATAAATGATAAAAATTTGAAAAACAAGGAGACATTTTCCTTATATTTAGAACACAAAAATTAAATAAAATATAAACAATATATACAGGAAAGTATCGTTCTATGAGGTTCATCATGTCAATATTTTGTTGGGAACATACAGACTTTAGATTTTAATTTATATTGAATTTGAGTAAGATTGTACTATAAAAATATATTAAAATTTGTCTATATTTATTTAGATCTAAAAGTGTGAAGTCCGCATTCCCAAATGCAACATTCAGTAGGGTTTTAAAACTCTGATAAAGGGCCAACTATTCATATTTATGCACAACAATAATGATTATTGCTCATATTTTGATTAAGAGTCAAAACAGATATTAAAAGGAACTTTAATAGCCAAATTGGTTATGATTTTATGTGCTCCCACGTTTCATTTATATTATTTGTTCCGTAATAAGATCGAAAATAAGCGTTGGATGAGTGGCAAGCAATTCAGGTTTGGTCAAGTTGAATCGAATTCATTTAATTCTTTCTCATCTGCAGCATGCCTGATTACAAATGACCAACCTCAGTAAATCATTGGGTGGTCAGAATATCTTAAAGTTCATGCATGTGATGACGATAATGATGGGGTTGTTATTTTATTAAGGGTCAAAATATTAAAAGGGCACTGCATTTTATTTAGTTGAAAACAATTTTAGTAGCCAAATTGGTAATGATTGTATTATTTGTTTTCATTATGTTTGGTAACAAGATCAAAAAGAAAAGTTGGATTAGGGTAAAGTGTTCTCACCATACTTACTGAGTTCAATCCAATCAAGTCGAGTTTGGTCAAGTTGAGTTGAGTTTATTTATTATTTAATTTAGAAGCATAATGGGGAGAAGTGAAGGAACAATTATCTTGACCGATTCATCAAGTATTTTAAAGGTCTCAAACACGATCGTGCATATATATATATATATAACCTACTTAAAAAGACGACATTTCAAGAACGTATCATAAAAATTAATATCATATGAGTAGTTGATGAAGACGTCATTTCAAAAACGTATCACAAAAATTAATATCATATGAATAGACATCATGTTAACTTTAACAACACGACATTTGTACCAAAGCCATGTCTCGAGGCAAATTGTTAATAAAAAAACATCCAATAATTTGTTCTGAAAATATATACTATTACCGTAAAGCAATAATAACAATCCAAAGCTTCTTACCCAATTCATAAATAAATTTCACCATGAAATATTCATTCCTAGGCAAATATATATAGTGGAATAATAAGAAATAGACGGAATAACTATCACGTTCCATCAGACCCCAAAAAAAAAAATACGTAATTAAAAAAGCAAATGCATCCAAAAACTGTATAATGTTGATCTATATACAACTTCAATACAGTTTTTATTTTAGTGCGACAATGTAAGTACAACCCTAATTTCTTGCACCCAAATGCCCAATAAGATTTAGGCACCTTTATTTAACCCTTTCCCTGCCACACAAAGTGTCGCCAAACACGAAAGTCATACTTTATAAAACCCAAGTGGTAAAAAGTGTCTTCCCATTTGCTAAAGGGGATAATTCTCAAATGTTACACAGCCATTTCCAAAATGGACAATACATATAAAAACAGAAGTAATACAGCCAAATACAACTATGCCATCCAAAAATGAGTGATTGAAAAAAAAAAAAAAAAGTAACAAGAAAAAAAGAAAAAAGAAAACATCGGATAGAGGGAATATAATAAATGGAATTCAAGTAAGCCTTGAAATCCACTGTTTTGAAACTGGGCAAACCAGTAAAAAATATGCCTGAGATTAGGGAACTGAGACTGATATTTATGTACACACGCCCTCTTTCTTCTTAAGATTTCTCGGCAGAATCTGAATCACAATATAATGCCTGGATCATGAAATAAAGCCGAGCCGATTCTCACCAACCAATAATATGCGAATAATTGAATGGTCAAATAAATCTGGTTTGCCACCTAAAAGTATCTGTGCCCTGAAGAACCCGACTGTGGGGGTGGTGGTGGCAACCGGTTTGGTGTTGTGCGACGGTTTGACCCTGAGCTCACGTCACCATTCTGTGCTGGATCGCTGTTGCGCCGACTGTGGCTGTAACCATTGGATGAAGACCTAGACAGGTCCGAGTAGGAATTATAGTCCGTAGGTCCATTGGCAGCAGCATCAAATGCAGATCTCCAGTCTTCACCTGGTGGACCACTGCTTCTTGGGCTGCTTTCTGTAGACAAGGGAAATTAAAAATATTTAAAGCAGAAATGTACTTGGGACAATCTGAAAGAACTACAGAAAAACAAGAAATCAGGGGGAGAAAACCCACAAGTTCAATTCAGCAGTTAAAAAGATGAATTTTATGCTTGCTTTCATCCAACAAAGCCCAAATTTGTCTGCTATTTTTTTTCCCAGAAGTTTCGAAAAAGAAAGATTCTTATTTTTCATCAACACACCTGCTCCATTACCATTAGACCAGCCAGAGGCAGCAGCTGCTCGATTATCATGAATGCTAAGCTGACGTGTCAACTTTGAGAGGAGAGAGGACTGTTTCTGATATCGTTCCCTCCTACGTTTTACATTCTGGTCCTCTTGAAGCAGCTCTTCAATCCTTGCCGTGCTCTGGGCACTGTGCACACACAGAAGCACAAACATGACTTTCGGACAAGACTGACTAAACAAAATAAGGACATCATCTAAACCGCAAGCAAAGGCCATGCAACCAGAATTCACGTGATACAGGTGCACATCAAACCCTTTCTGAATCACTTGCACAAGTTTGGAAGATACTCAGTTCCTACAAAACACAGTACTAATAATAGAAGGAAATGCATATGCCTTCACCTGATCGAGCTGTATAGCTGATTCAGCATGTCTTCCTTGGCTTTCTCAACTTGGCATAGAACAACCGCCTACTCAACCAATCATAGGCAGCAGACAATATTGAATCAAATTATGATTAAATCAAGTGTAAAAAACACAGGATGAAACCCCCAAAAAATATTTCTAAGATGGCAAGCTTACCTTGGGGACATTAGCTGCCAGACTATTCAAAACCGCTTCAACATAACCACGTACTTCTTGAGACATCCACCGAAGTTCTTCTTCAGGGTCGGCAGGTCTTCGAGTCATTGTATCCTGAAAAATTATTTTTCAACAAATATAAGAGGTGTGGCATAAAATTATAAGCATGCTTAAGTTAATCCAAAGGATGCTGCATCAGAAACTATCATGGGAAATAAAGACATTAGGAGTCCTATATCTGAATAATAAAACAATCAACAGCCAATGCTGAACTTCCAGGTCAGAGAAACACAAAAAGCAGAATGGCATTTCAAATTCTCTTGGGGAAAACATTTTATTATGATTTGCATTCATAGGAGTATCTGCTCCACAGAGATGGTGAAGGAAGTAGCAACTCACTAGAGAACCATCAGATTGACTTTGCCGCATGGTAACACCACCTTCAGATGACACTCCCTTCATTTGACCACCTTTGGAAGGTTGAATGACATTTCTTATCTTGTTCACCCATTCAACCTTATCTGCCACACTCTCAGCCTTTAACACAACAGCACTATGTGCTGCAAGATAAATGTGCATTTTACATCAGGCATCACACCATATTAAAAAAAGGAAAAAAAATGTCAAGGGTAGGAAGCTATGGTTAAAAAAAGAAAAAAAATATTCAAACAAAATACCTTTTAGTACAGTTTTATATGGAACCTTGCTTGTTATCTTGAACACAAGATTGGATCCTTTTCCAGAATCTGGTCCATTGGCCTTCTTATCCTTTGAACTTTTTGAAGGGGGCTCTTCATCATCTGCTGTCTCTTCTATATTACATTCCTGCACAACCCACCAAAAAGCAACAAGAAAACATGATTGCTAGAATGTAGTAGTGTTATCTTACAAAAAAGTACAGGAAAATAAAATTCAAATATCGGTCCAATCTCTCTCCTCCATTAATCTTTCCAGCCATAAGCATTCTTCACAGACCACACACCTTAGCACATCTTTTGACTTCATATAATTTATTTTTTTAACAATTGAAATATAAATCAAGTTACTGTCGCCAAAAGCTGAAATTAGTTTATAACTGAAATATACATAAGCTGAATTTCTCAAGCTAAAATCAGAGTCCTTTTAAGTGAGCTACAACATAGATGGATGGGTCCCCAATGATCACTCATACGCTATTCACACCTCTCTCTCTCTCTCTCTCACACACGCACACGCACGCGCACACACACTTCGACACAGGGATTTTGCTAATGAGCGCCCTAAGAGCACTTATTAAGGAGCTTTTAAGAAATATTCTTGCATTAATTGCGATTGACAACCTAGAATCTGCTGCATTGAATGAAGAAATTTGCTTAAAATGGTAAAGGTTAACAACAGCGCATAAGCCAGTCACAAGCATGACCATGACAAAAGAGACATTTATCAATTGAGTCATCCCAATTGCTGTTTAGGTTTCATTGCAGAAGGCTAAAATATGCCAAAGAAATAATTACAAATCCATTCCCATTTAAGTAGACTTATTCAAAAATACATCTTAGAAAACCATGTGTTAGCAATGATTAAATACTTATCAAATTTGAAATGACAACCCATCCTATGCATGGGTACGTTGATGAATAATTTTGACCAAGCTTAGCCAACTTAAACAAAATAAGAACTAAATGTTACCTTTTCTCATTCAATTTGAAATACATCAAAAAAATAGAACTTAGTGTGTGGGATAGACCATATTAAAGATGGATGAGGATGAAGAGAAGACTGAATAGAACAGCAATCCTTTTAAATACCTCAAGAATATTTATAGGAAGGGTATGCAACAACCAAAGAGAGGAGTGACAGGCCAAAACTTTTTAAATGCCTCAAGAATATTTTTAGGAAGGGTATACAACAACCAAAGAGAGGAGTGACAGGCCAAATTGGAAAAGTGACACATTGCAGCCAAAGATGTATTGGTTCTCCATTTATATTTACAGAACTGATTATATAGCATCCTAGGACAAATGAAAAATGGTGACATGTGATGCACTACCAAAACTAAAAAATAATAAATAAATAAATAAAATAAGTATTCCAATTTATGCAACCCACATTTTGATAAATGCAGAAAGCCTACCCCCTGTCCAAATGTAGCCCATGATTGGCCCAAACTCAACAAATAACCTCAAAGTCTTTGAAATCCCAAAAAAATACATCAATAGACCTCAAATATTATTTCAACAACAGGTACACTGTTGTTCTGCACCCATGTGCACACGCAAAAAATAAATAAATAAAATATTCTTACATCCTATATAGCTCACAAATTATCAAAAAATTTTATAATTATGACAAAAAAACTACACCAAAATATGGCAGACAATAACAACAACATTACTAATCCAAAAAAAAAAAAGGATATCAAACACGTATTGTGCTTCATACCTCCAAAGTGATGACACCGCGGAAATGTCTTTCTTCTTGCTTTTTGGTGTAACCAAGCTGTAAATCAAAATATAAAACATATAAAACACAACCAAAAGAGTAAATTGCTGTGCCAACAGCAAGTAATTCACCAACCATCAAACTTGTGTTTCTCAGATAATTACAAATGTTGATATGTAAAGACAGAGGGAGTAACAACATGACCTACACTGCACAATTCAGGATAGCAATACATTTAAAGGTGCCTAATCCCATGTGTTGATACAATACTTGGAATGAAGCCTCAAAATATCTAAACAAAGGTCTCGTAGTTAAGTACTCAAGTTATATCTAAAAGTATTTCATACAAGCTCAAGGAGCAGGTTAGTTTCCAAATGTTAGGTTAGCATCATCTTACCACAATAATTAAGGATTTTGGTGTAAATGGCCACCCAACACATCAAAGTTGACAAAACCACTGTACCCACGATTTTACTAGTTAATGAATTAGAACTGATAAGAAGATATTGCACTCTAGAATATTCAAAAGTTAGACCAAAGTACACTATTTTGGACATTCTAGAAAAACCCTTAATGTAATCAAAATCACTGGAAAATACTACATGTAAATGTTGACAGGGATATAAGAGACATGCTCTCATATCAAATAAAGATTTAAGCTAGAGGCCAAGTGAAGCAGTAAACTGAGGAAATAATCAAGCAAAGCAAAATATCATACAATTACTATGAATCGTATATGAATGAAAAATCAGTAGGATCAAAGAAAACATTCTTCTCCAAAAATGTCAAATCTTTTCACAAAAAACAAAAACAAAAACAGCTTCAACAAGTTCTACACACAAATAGGCATTTACTTTTTGCAAATGTTAGCAGCCAAAGTGGGTTAGCATGTTCCCATAACAAATAAATACTGCCGCCTTTTAATTTTAGCTCTCAAGTTTTTTATAACATGCAGGTGTAGGGTGCGGACGGTTGGTTTGGATGAATGCCTGATGGGGGTGGGCAATGCCAATTCTGGGCATTAAATAACATCAGTCTTACTCGCATATATATGACAGAGTTTGAAGTACAAGCTCATTTTGAAATATTATCTTAGTTTTTCATTACAATATACAACAAACCTTGCCACTTTTCTCATTCAAAACAAACCATCGCCTGCTCCATCCATTCGTTTTCGCACTTTTTTTAAGTAAAAAGCCTGTGGACACAGATCAAAGTAAAAAAGGTTAACGAATCAATAAATTCAGAAGACAAGTCAATAAATAAAGATTCGTAAAATTTACATAGTATCAATGTGTGTGTTTCTGAGAGAGTGAGTGAGAGAGAGAGAGAGAGAGAGGAGAGGAAAATGCAATTATGAATGCTACTGCTTGTCAATAAACATTTAAAGGATGCTCATGTGACGATGGTTTGATACTTAGATAACAAAAAATAAATAGCTACCACTTGTGAATGGAGAGAGAGAGAGAGAGGGAGATGCTCGTCCTTGCTACTGCTTGTGTCCTCTCTCTGGCATAGAGCCGTAAAAGTAAATTTGGCTCACATGTGCATGGGTGGGATGCTAATTTGGGAACTAGATGCTCTTCTTAAAGCCTGTGGAGATGTATTTCTCAGATTCACCTCCTCTTCATTCCTCATCCTAATTTTGCTTTGGTTATGGTTCTTGCATTTGTTTTTGGGAAGAAATAAATGAGACAATACAGCAATGTCCATATCTTTTCCATGTCTTCATTGCTTTTCTTTTGGGCATAATCATGCTATTTCTTCATTATTTTTTTATTTCTGATGGTGATTAGTCTTCCTAGGACTTCCATTTTCCACTTTCACAAAAACCTCTAAATGATAGGGAGGCAGATAAGCTTCCTTCTTTGCTACTTTTGTTGGAGATTTGTCATCCCTCTTCAGGAGGGATGGTCATTCTTGGTGTTTAGGTTCTTTGGGGTGTTTACTCTTGCACATCTTTCTTTGATCTTTTGATTAATGCCAATATCACCATTCCACTCCATAAACTATTTGGAAGGCAAAAATTCCATTAAAAAAAAATCAATGCTTTTATCTGGCCAATTGTTCTAATAAAGTTAACACCAAAATCTATTTCAGAGTAGGAGACCTTCAAAGGCACTTTCTCCTAATGTGTGTTCTTTATGCGTTGAAAGTTCAGAAACAGCTTCTCTCCTGTTTTTGCATAGCACTTTTTTCTCGGAATATTTGGACTAAGCCTTTTGGTCTCCTGCGAGAAAGTTGGTGTGCTATTTGTTGACCATCTATTTTTCTGGTTTTGGTAGAATGAAGGAAGCAAATGCTTTGTTGAGTTGTGCCGTTGTCACAGCTATTTGGGTTTATGGCTAAAACAAAAGCTCGTGTATATACAGAGAAAAAGCTGAAATCCTCTTTGTTGTGGGAGAAGATTCATTGCTTAGGCTCTCTTTGGTGTGCCGTTGCTGATTGTTTTAAAGTAGTGAGGTATTCTGATATTCATTGGAATTGGTAGCTTTATTAGTCTAATGGCTACTTCTTATTTTTTATTTTATTTTATTTTTTTCTTCTTTTTTGTTTAGCAGGATTTCTTACTCTCCTTCTCGTATATTCTTTATATATAATTTATTTTATTTTATTAAAAAAATCTGATAGATATTTGAATTTTCATAATATAATGATGCTTGCTTTACTATTATAATATCATTCTACTGCACTATAATATTATAGTCATAGCATTACATGATATTGCCATCAAGTATATTACAACATTTTAGTATAACAGTACTAATTATAATAGTACTTCATGGAAGGCAGGCCTCGATCAACGGTAAGGTCACTCCATTGTGACTACTTGGTTACAAGTTCAAGTCCAAGGAAACAGCCTCTCTGCATAAAAGCAGGGTAAGGCCGCATACATGGTGACGACCCTCCCCATGTCCTAACAAAGTGTCACGGGCTAAGCTTGTTCAAGGCATTATGCTTGCCTATGACCGCTTATCTCGTGTGTTTGGGATGGGTTTCCATCATGTAAATACTAGTGTAGGGTTATTTTCTAGTATTTATTTCATTGTAAGCCAAATAAGGCAGTATGACTCCTCGGTCACTTTGATGTTTCCTAGTGCCAGAGTGAGAATGGCCTAGAAAGCTCTTTAGGGGAGGGTGAGTGTTCATTAATCATTGTAAAACTCACTAGCAATTGTCAACGTGCTTAGCCTACTTGCCTCCCTCGCTAAGTACGACATGTCAACGGAGGATTTGTTAATGAATTACGTTTGCTTCAATATTTACTGCTTGGTTGCCACGGCTTTCATGAATTGATTATTATTTCCGCTGCTATCTGATTGAATGTTAATGAAAGTGCTTCGTGGATGAATGTTGGTAAACAATAGGCTGGCTAGTTAAGCAAGAGTGCTTTAGCTAGCGCCGCACGGCCCTTCACAACGGTGTGAAAAAGGCGGACCGTGACACAAAGCGATGAGCCTTTTGGCCTGGGGATACCCTACACATAATAGTACTTCATAATTTCAATATTACAACGATTTACTGTTGTAAATATCATATACAAAATAATGCTAAGGTGAAGTTAACCATAGTACAATTTTATGAAAGGCAAAAAGCACTGACCTTTCCTTAGGTTTATCAAAAATACAAGGACCTCCTCTAAGGTTTCAAAAATTCCATTGACTTCCTTTGAGGTTTCAAAATGCCACAGATCTCTCCTGAAATTTGCCAAAAAAACACAAAGCTCCCCTCAAAATACTTGTCTTTTGCAAAATACAATGGGAGCTTTGTGTCTTTTTCACAAACATCAAGGTAGGTCCTTGGAATTTTTCAAACCTCAAGGAAGTTCGTGTCTGTTTGTTAAACCTTAAAGGAGGTCAGTGTCTTTTGCCCTTTTATGAATATAATAGCAAAAAAAATATAAAAATACATAATAGAATAATATAATTTAATATTGCATTTGCATAAACAAAAGATTAGTTATTAATTTATTACTCTCTATATTCAATATAAAAATATTTTATTTTGTAATTATAAATATATTAATACTTTGAGATAATCCTATAATATGAGTATTTTTACCCCGAACGGCACATTGTGAACATTATCGTGCCAAAATCAAAGATTACCTAAGGTGGGGACAAGAATAAGACAACGCGAATATGAAATTCTTGGGTGATCTTTGATTGCCGCCATGTCAGATTCCTAAGAGAACGAAAGGCGGCAATATGCTGTATACTAAGCCACATTCCTAGGAATCCTTCTTCATTATATCACGACTATCATCTTAGTGAAAACAATTTTCTATCTAGACAATGTTCAAAAAGGTTCCACAAGTTCTTTTTAGCAAGTACCAAACCCAAATTCAAAACACAAAGGAAAAAACTATGAACTCCTTTAGGTTCAAAATTATGATATCAAATTTATCATACTACAAGAAGGCAATCAAATTTTCCACGTGCTTCCACAAAGCAATGATACATTGGGACACAGTATAGTTACCCATTTGTACTTCCGCGAAGGGGCATATTTTATTCCACCATAAATGCATCAAATAGAAGGGGAGCTTAGGCGCAACGGTAAGGTTGTCGCTATGTGACCTGGAGGTCACGGGTTCAAGGTGTGGAAACAGCCTCTTGCAAAAGTGCAAGGTAAGGTTGCGTACTATAGATCCATTGTGGTCCGCCTCTTCCTTGGACCCCGCATATGCAGGAGCTTTGTGCACCAGGCTACCTTTTTTTTTTCCCTTTTTTTTTTTTCTTATAAATGCATCAAATGTGCTCAATAACACAAGTTTCACGCAACAAGGCCTTGGTAGGTCTTGTCTTTTGAAGCAAGGCATTGCTGTTTTTATTTTTTAGGGAACTTTAGCTTTCCAAATCCACAATTACAAAGCAAAAGGAGGCCACATTAGGATAACAAGCCAAATAGGGGGAAAAGACTTAAAAGGAGAAATCTGATAAGGATATAAGCTCCAAAACATTCTACCCCTCCCCAAATGACTCCAGCAAGCTGGAAAGGACAGCTGACTCATTAATCTATTTCTCATTAAAATTTCTCCCAAAATGGAAATCCCAAGAACGCATATCCTCTTGCAAAAATAAGAAAAACATAAATCAGGGTACCTTGAAGTTCTGATAACCAGAAGAGACGAGGATATGCAAGAGCTAAAGGCACCTCCCACCCAAAAGGTCCTAACAAAGACAAATTCTCTATCTATAACACTATTCCAATTCTTCATTTCCTCTTTATCCTATTATTTCGAAGGCCAAAGCTCCCCACAAAAAAGTCAAGGCTTTTATTTGTTTGGTTGCGCATAACAAGACTAATACTAATAACATGTTGCGGATCAGGAGATATTTGAAGGCTGTCTCTCCATATGTATGCGAGTTCTGTTATAAGAACTCTGAGACAGCATCTCATCTTCTTTTGCATTGCGAATTTGTTTGAAGGATTTGGAATAAGCTATTTGGAAATATAGATGAGGGTCGGGTTTGTCCTTTTTCAGTGGAAGATTTGTTAGCTACCTCTTTTGCAGGTTTTGGCAGAAGGGTAAGGCAGCATTGTGGAAGGGTGGAATATTTGCAGTCTTATGGGGTTTATGATTGGAGCATGATTAATGGATAATTTCTGGAAAAAATAATAATAAATTTAGTACTGATGTGGCATAAGATTCAGTATATGGCCTCTTTGTGATGTCCCAGGTTTGGACTTTTCAAGGGTGGTGGTGGTTCTTGAGTTAAGAGATTGGAGGTACTTGCTAGCTTGATGATTTTCAATCTTTGCTGCTCTTTGCTCTTTATTTCTTGTTTGTCATAGATTTTTTTGGAGATCTCTTATTCTCCCACTTGTGAATTCCTCAATTAATGAAATTTTCTTTTGCTAATAAAAAAAACGAATCTAAGATGCAAACTTCCAAGGAATAATTCCCATTTTAGCATTCCAATCATTTTGTCAAGCCAAATTTACTGTAGATCACCTTATGCCAAAGAGAATTAGGTTAAAAGGAAAACACCAAAACCATTTCCCCACCAAAGAGGTGTTTTTGAACACCAAATTTCCTAGACCCAAGCCTCCTTCCCTTTTAAATCTACTCGGTCTCCGAACCTACAAGATGCACTCTATCCCACTCACCACCACTCAACCACAAAAAATCCCTTATCACCATCTCATCCCATTGCACCACTCTCAAAAGAATTCTAAAGAGGAAACAATTAAACAAAGGGATGGCCGACGGACAAGTGAACACGAGTAATGCAACCCCTCAAAAGTGGAAGGGCACTCAATTTCAGCCTGTCCAATCTCCTAGCCATTCCATCACAAACCAAGTGCTAGAAAGAGTAAGCAACAGTTTACCTCCTAAGAAGACACCCAATTGGCAATAGGCTTAGTCAAAATGGCACAACTTTCCAGCCTAGCAAATAATACCTGCACTCGCCAAGCCACTCCTAAAGCTCATTTTTGCCCCCAAGTCCCCGACACTTTCTCAAATACGGATGGCCATAAAATTAGAGAAGCAACCCAAATTCTTTAAAAGAAAACGGATGCTATCGTTTGCAAATTGAAGATGTGATATGGTTAAAAACTCATTCCTATAGTTTTAAAACCCGGACCCGCGACCAACCCGGTGAAGCCACTATGGTTCAATTGGACAAGTGGGGCTGGTAGGTCAACCTATTGATATTAAGATCACACACACATCAAACAGGTGATATTAAGATTATAGACACACATGTTTGTATATATGCATGTATTATAAAGAGTGTTTAATGTTGATGATGATGATAATAATGACAATAATTATTATTAGAAGCCAAACAAATATAATAATAAAAATACATGACTTGATTCAATTATGAATTTATTTATGGTCTCAGTTGGCAGCATGGACTTTTTTATTCAAATTTTGAATTGTATGGAATTGCATGAAATTCAATACATATTACATTTCCTCCAAATCTATGCAAACCAAATCTATGATCCCAAACATAGGGTGCCAAAAAAAACTTTGTGGCTACACTAGATTTACTCAGTACATTCATAATATATGTAAGTTGTTCAGCTAATGCATGCAAGATGCACTAGCAGTGGTGGGAATCTAAATTCTCCCCCAGGTCTTGGGTTCAAGTTTCCTTTGCATTGGAACAATGCTCGCCTTTCCATTTTATGATAATTATCAGAGCATCCACTTTTCTTTTGTGGCATCAGAGGCTAGGTCAGCCCAAATGATTCACCAGATCTAGGGTTGAGCATAATTCGGTTAAAACAGAATTACCCAAATTAACAAAGCCAATACGGTCGGTCCGGTTCAGTTTCGTTTGGTCAAATCATAATTCGGTTCAGTTCAGTTTTAGTTTTAATTAAAATCAATTTTCAGTTTTCGGTTCAGTTTGAGATAAATTTAATTTCAGTCAACTGAATTAAGCGAATTATACAATAATAATTACTAATAGTTATATATAAATTATATAAATTGTCTTTTACAGGTTATCTTTTAGGATTCATTCTTCATTTCCATACTTCCATTCCATTTTCCAGTCTTCCATTCCAATTTCCAGTCCCCAGCGGCAGCTCCAGAGTTTCAAACTTCCAGTTGCCTCGCTTGCCCTTGGCCCTTTGCTGTCGCCCAAACCCTCACGGCCTCACCTGAGTCTCCTTGCTCTTGCCGTCCCATTGCCCTAGCCCTCACCCAAATCACCTCCCCCTCTCCATGGCCGTCACCTCTCAATGCTAACCCTCTCCATCACCGTCGCCTTCCCATGGCTGTCACCTTTGCCCTCTTGTGAGTTGTGAGTCATGATTGTGAGCTATTTTGAAATTTGAAAACTCTGCCATCGATTGATCTGCTTGGAGCTGATAAAATTTTTGAATTACATTCATTATTTCCTTTTAATTTAATCAATATTTTTTCACATTCTTAGCTCCAAGAAAATTTGAATTTTGAAGGCTAACATATCAAAAGTTGAAAATGTGTGTGTGACTGGTTCAATCATATTCAGTTAACTGAATTAATCAAAAATTCAGTTCGGTTGGGTAATGGTCAATTATTAAGAGTAATTTGATCGGTTCGGTTTTGGAATTTTCTTAACCGAATTTTTTTGGTTAATTCAGTTAATTAACCGAATGGGCCAAACCCCTCAAATGCTCACCCCTAACGAGATCTGACCTATTCAAGTTAAGTCACCCAAGTCCACAAAGGTTGATCCTAGTTCCTAATATTTCCGGTTTATGACATTATCCAAACCGGTAGATTAGTTGTTGTAGTACTGACCGATTGCACTGGCCGGTCCAATCTGGTCCGATTTTCAAAACAATGTCCATTGCCTACCTTTATCCAATCAACCAATTTTTTATCAACTCTTCTATCAGTCATCCTCCTCATGACATTAACCACAATAATAAAAAGAAATGGAGAAAGAGGATCTCCTTATCTTAGACCCCTAGATGCACAAAACCAAGAATAAGTAGCCTCTTCATTGACAAAAACTGAAAAGACCTAGTAAGATAACATCCCCTGAATTCATTCCCTCCACCTCAAACCAAAACATTTTCTATCCATTACCTTGTCCAAGAAACTCCAGGTCACCCTATGAGCTTTCTAAAAGTCTTATTTCAACACTAGACCTTTCTTTTTCACTCAAACTTTCAACCACCTCATTTGCCATCAAGGATGCATCTAGAATTTGCCTTACACCTATAAAAGCACTTTAAATAAGAGAAATAGTATCCTCCAATACTCTAGCCCAACTCTTGGATAACACTTTAGTCAAAATTGTACACACTAGTCGCCAACCTAATTGGCGCTATTTTTACCACACAATCTCTTTTAGACACTTGAGTACTAAAGTAGAATTCATATTCCTTCTTACCACTCCATCGTCAAAAAACATGAAAAGCTTTGAAAAGGTCTCCCTTGAAGAAGTCCCAACAATTCCAAAAAAATGCCATAGCTAAACCATCCTGCCCAGGCACGTTACCTCTATCCATCTCAAAAACGAAACTCTTCTCTCCCCCCCTCCCCCCCCCCCCCCCCACTCCTCTTCCTTAAAAGGTCTCTCTAACCAAACTGCTTTGCATAAAAATGTAGGACACCAATCCAGCCCTCAACCATGGCTCTTTACCTTCATCCCCCTCTGAAAAAGTGGTACCTATAAAATAAGTAATCAAACCTGCAATATGGTTAGGATCCCTAGTTACCACTCTCTTATCATCCTCTAGTTCTTAAATAAAATTCCTTCTTCTCCTACCACTGAAAACCCTACGGAAGTCTTAAAGTTACAATCCCCATCCCAAACCCAATTCATTCTAGACTCCTACCTCAAACTCATCTCATCCCTTAGAAGGGGACTTTGGCTCTCCAAATGAAGTGAGAATCAAAGGAAGTAGCATTAGGAGCATGAGCCAAATGGCAAAATAAGGATTATAAAAAAAAAAAAATCCCCAAAAGAATCCAGGCCCCAAACTCTTATGTCACTCCCTAATTGGAGCTGAAAAAATACACATTGAGCAAAAGGGCAAGTTCACTAGTATATCTATCCTTTCTTTTTAGATAACAAAACAAGATACATTTGACGAAAAGAAGAGAAGGTGCAACATGCACGGGCAAAAATTCCACCAAATAATGGTAAAAAATAAAATAAAAAAAGACTAGTATATCCATCAATAAATTCCTCAAAGAAAAATCCTCAGAAGTGTCCTCTTGCAAGTGAAAGTAAAGACCTAAACTTCTTCATTACTAGAAAAATTGAAGAGACTTGGAAACTGCCTCATCAGTTCAGTTTCCTCAAACCAGCAATTCTTCCAAAACCGAAGGATGTGTCTCCCCACCCAACAACAAAAGTAAATTTTTTGAAGAATTCTGGATCTTTCATGATATACTTCAACCCTACCCTTCGGTTTTGTGAAAGTCATCCATAGCGCTCAAGCCTATATCTATCCTCCCAGAACTTCCTCCAATAAAAAATTGCTAAAAAAAACTGTAATACTCTGATTCCCAATCCCCCTTGTTAAATAGGTTGTTTTCACCATGTCCCACTATACAAAATGCAACTTGGGTTTATCCTCCATGCTGCCCTAAAATATGTGTGTGTTGTCGATACGTCCCTCATAAAACAATACTACCCAATAAAAGAGTGGGCCTTAGCACGCAATCAGCCCAAAACCATAGTTTTTACTGAGACTATTCCAGCCTAGCCAAAATGCATGATTTTTAAATACTATTATCAAGCTCATCAAAACCTCCTAAATCAATTCAATCAAAAGTTCAATACCCACAAAAAAATAAATATTCAATATGCTAACTACAAAAAAAATTTTAAACACTGTTATTAAATTAGGCATTTTTCATGTCAAAGAAGTTCAAAATACCGTTCATATTTAGCTGCATAATAGAGGGATATAAACTTTGCATATAGACTTAAATTTTCCCCTCAGAGTAAAGGTAGTCTGGGTTACCCTAAGCTTAAATTTGGAGGAAACCATAAAGAATGATAATACATTATGGGCAAACAATTTAAAAAAAGGAATCACATAATTAGAGAACGAAATATAAAACAATGTGGATGTTATATGTTTCAATAATCCAACCCCGAGTAAAATACACTATGTCTTCATTGAGTTAAAAAATTCCTCAAGGAGTTGGGGCAGGGCATGAAGATAATAATCAAAAGTGGATAGCAACAGAAGAACAGGAAAAATCATCACTTATTAAAATGATCACGGTTCCCTCTCTGCAGAAAATTCAGCACCAACCTATGTGCCAACACTGAAAAACAAGTGCCCACATAATATTGAAGAATAAGTCTCATGAGCAAGTCTCTAAAACCTGAAGAAATAAAATCTTAGTTCTTAAAATTATGAAATCCAGATATAAAGTGAACATATTACTATTTGGTACTCACTATAAACACATTCTCAGTTTTTCCAATTAAACACGGTCCTTCATCTAGAATGTAACTATCAGCCATAAAAATAAAGAGTGCTCAAGTACATCAAACTTCAGAGTAGGTAAATCTTAATTACAATACCACTAAAACAAAGAATCTAATCATTCTTGGGCAATTTGTAAGTCTAAATCCCCAATGCCTTTATGATCTCCCTTCTATCTTGCATATGTTGTTCCATCAGGTTAAACAATACTAGAAGTTCATCTAAGGAAAATAAAACTATTTCCATTAACATTCATAACAAAATGAAGCTCATCATATGCAGGGAGTTCATGGTCAAACCTGCTGTTATTTCACCACCAGGACCAGCAGTCTTCAAAGCTGAACCCTCTGACACATCTTTATCAGACTGGTTGGATTTGTCTTTCATTGATTTCAAGCTTCCACCAGTTTGTTGACTGCCTGTTTGAGGACTAGTTGCCTAAAGAGAAAAACAGTACAGATAATCACAAGGGAATGACATTACTAAAAAAGAGAACTGCTCTGTAGCATCAAAATCACTAAATCACCAAATATATTAGAATACAATATAATGTTTTTTTACAAATATATAATCCAGCTTTGATTTATTAAAAAAAAATCTCCATACCCTGTTAAGTATGGCTTGTTCAGCTTCATTTCCTTTTTTTGAGGAACGTGTCTTCAGCTCCTCTTCCCTTCGCTGTCTCTCCATCCTAGTACAAATTGAAATTTTTAAATTAAAAAAGAAGTAAATAAGATTGGGTATCCACATAAGGAAATAGAACAGTAGTACAAGCAATTTAAAAGCACAAAGTGTGAAAACGATAGCAATGATATGCAGCATGACGAAATAAGAAGCATATGGAGGACTGGTGTGCGCACAGATGGAGATGAAGAGATCTATTCAACAAATAAAATATAATTACAAAGTAGACCTTCAAGCTCAACCATAGTAGCCAAGGGTGCAAAGTGCACCGAGACACAAAGGGTACCTAGAGCCTAGGCACGAAGCAAAGGCATGCACCTCATGGAGGTTAATTGCACATTTATTAAAATCATATGTAAAATACCCTGCATAACGGATTCTTGATTGTAAACACATTAGTACTAATACTTGAATTAAATACTAGTACATGATAATTAGTACTATAACACAAATTTTCTGAAGCAGCAGCAATGCAGCTCTGAATGAGATTCATAAATTACACATCTTAGAAGCAGAAATGCTGAGAAAAAGAAATGCTTCAAGGAAAAAAACAGCCCAGTTTACAAACAAAACTGCTGAGGGGGGGGGGGGGAGAACATCAAAGAGGTGGCACACAGCAGCAGAGCAGTTCAGAAGAAGAAGATTAAGGAGCAGCAGAGCAGGAATTTCAAGAAAAGAAATAGAAATTCAAGGGGAAAAAAAAAGGACAGAAAAAGGGAAAAAAATCAAAAAAGGGATCTGCACCATTGACTGAGAGCAGCACAGCACACCAAAAGAAGAAGAACAGAATAAAGAAGGCTGAGAGCAGCTGAGCATATATGTAAGGAAAAAGTTGCAGAAATTCCATAAAAGAGCAAAAAAATAGAAAAAAGAAAAAAAATAGATGGCAGAGATTAAAAGAGAAAAAATAAAAATAAAAAAATAAATAACAAAGTATACTGTGAACATGTGTGAGGCATTCCTCGCTGCCCCACTTAAAGGTAGCCTTGCCTCCACCCCTGTGAGGCTCAAGCCTCATAGCCTCAGTGCACCTCGCGCTTAGGCGCACCTTTGACTACTATGAGCTCAACATTTGATGGATAATTTGGGTTTACGTTTGTCTAATTGTTGACAAAACAAAATTCGGCTAGATAATGGTATAACTTAAGGCAAAGAAGAATCAGAGGGAATTGGGAAATTTGAAACATTCAGTGAATTACTATTCAGGTAGAAAGGGTTTAAGGAGGAGTTTTCTTAGTTAATTATTATTAGCTTTAAGGGCAAAAGACACTGACCTCCCCTAAGGTTTGGCAAAAAGACATTGACCTCCCTGAGGTTTCAAAAATTTCGGAGACCTCTCCTGAGACTTCAAAAATGCTACAAACTTCCCCTTAGCTTTGGCAAAAAGACACAAATTTCCCCTCACAAAACTTGTCTTTTTGCAAAATACAATGGGAGGTTCGTATCTTTTTGGTAAACCTCAGGGGGAGGTCCCTAGAATTCTTAAAACCTGAGGGGAGGTCAATGGAATTTTTGAAACCTCAAGGGAGGTCCCCGTCTTTTTTTTAAGAATGGGAGGTTTGTATCTTTTTGGCAAACCTTAGGGAGAGGTCCCTAGAATTCTTGAAACCTGGGGGGAGGTCAATGGAATTTTTGAAACCTCAGGGGAGGTCCCTGTCTTTTTGTCAAACTTTAAGGGAGGTGAATGTCTTTTGCCTTAGCTCTTATTATATTTCGTTTGATAGTCTTCTTTTTTTTAAGGATATTATATCTTTGCCTAGGCATTTTTCTCTCTCAATATATCTTTTTTTTATCAAAAATATATATAACTATAAAATGAAGTTACAGAGCATTTTATCTGCTCCAGCCCATAGTGCCTGCCTGCTGCAAATATTTTGAAAGCTACCAGTCAGCACAATTTCGAACATAGCTAAAATGTTTTCACTCATTGGAAATGAGCTACCTTAAAAATTATCAGCTAAACATCGTATGGTGAATACCTCCTTTGCACAAGACGTATAAAGTGTTGAGGGGGCACAAAAGCTCGCTCCATGTCAACAAGTGCAACCACCATTTTCTTGGCTTCATTCTTAAACTCATCCAGTGCAGCACTTGCAATTGCCACAACCTAAGATAAGATTTAAATTGAACTAGTAATTAATAGTGAAGAAGACAAAGATGGTGATGGTGGTGATGACGATGATAATGAAAATGAGTGTTCGTGCAATAAGAATTCTAACTTGTAGGTACATCATACCTCTCTCTTGAAAGGAGGATATCTTCCCAGACCTGGCGTAGCATTTGCAGCAGCAGAAACTATATCCACCAAGACACGATGAACCTAGTTTCATCAGTCAGACAAGAACTCCATGAGTAGCAGACAAGATCACCAAAAATGAACTTAAAAGAGTCCCGTACAATGATCTACTACACACAATGTACTAATGGCAGGCTCAACTCAAGCCAGTCATTAAAATAATTAAGGTAAGTTGTAATTTCTTCCTTGGAACAACATGAAAACTCTCTGCAAACTAGAGTAAAGGAAACCACAAGATGCACAGGCAATGTCAATGTCACAATATAACACAACCAAAGGATCAATTTCTACTGCCTATGTCATTACTCCTACACTGGACATGCTACAGTGTTTGGCATGGACATCAAAAAGATCACAAGCTAGAATTGCAATGATGGCAGCCATCACAGGTAGAAAGATCCAGCATCTTCACATTAAAAAAAAAAGAGAAGAAAGAAGCCTTTACACATGTTAGTGCCTGATAACCGCCTCATGAAGAAATTCAAAGTTGTACTACAACATGGGTTTGGGAGCTGAGTATTGCTTACCTCATCAACACAAAGTCGTGATGGCTCCTTTGCAAGCTCCAGTACACCTTTTATTAAAGATCTCAAACCTTTCTCTGGAGATATAAGATATGGTTGATACCCATCTGCTTCTAGCACAATCTAATACAAAAATTAAAGAACCAAAAAAAAAAGTCATGGAGAGAACTAAAATCCTCAAAACAATGCTCGATATCAAACATAACAAAAGAACACCTACCCTCTTTACATTGTTGATATCAAAATGTCTATCTAAGGGAAGCTGCTTGATCCTGTTTGGAAAATTTCCCTCAAAACTGGCAACAACTTTCCACCCAGAACCCTGGAATTAAAATTTAACATAACATCCAAGTCACATTTAAGGAATAATGAACGTTATATCACATGTATGACCATTAATCGCTGCAAATGCATGCTGTGTAGTGTCAACTACATAAAACTGCTCCCAGTGTACTGAAAACTGAAGCAGCGCCTAAAACCACTCACCAAACCAGATAGCCAACAAACGCACTGCAGATTGATTTAACGAGAAAGCTAATCTCAACCCTTTTTTTATAAGAAAAAAATCTCGCAAAAAATATGATAACAGGAAGGGAAAAAAAAATAAAAATAAAACAAGGTATAATGAGAGGAGAACAATATTTCCTCCTGAAAATAAAAAAGAAAATTTACATTCAGTTACAATAGAGCTGCCCTCCAATCCCTTTGCAGGTTGGACCGACAACCCCCTAAAGAATCCAAACAAGCGGGCCCAAAAAGAGGCCAGACACACAACTCTTATCACATTTCATGGCCAATCTCAACCTTTACACAAGCAAGACTAGATCAACAGCAAAAATTCTTGCTGAACAATTTTCTTACAAGTCCATCAAATTCACAATCTCAAAATTGAAAACACCACCTATTAACTATTTATTCTTAACATACACTTGCAATACCATAAAATTTTGAGGCCTTCTTTCCCTAACATAGGTTTTCTTAACCTCTCATTTCTAACTTACAATGAAAACTTAGAAAGAATTTAATTGTAGTAAGTAACGACATTAAATGCTGAGATTACCTAACATGCAAATACACATTTATGGAAAGCTGCAAACAGCACACATGTTAGAAAAGCAACTTGACTTACCTCACCGCCAGTAATGTGTAGGAGAAACTTGTCCTCAAATTCGCGGCAAAGCTCCAAAGCTATAGCTCTTGTGCCCTCAGCACTATGGACCATTTGTTCACCAAGCCTTACTAACTCCTCCCCTACTACCTGCGACTTCCCTTGTAACCTGCATGCATGTAAAGGAATAGAGGTGTTCATAAAAATGTATGATAAACAACCACGTGCAGGGGGAGGAAAATATGCATGCATACAAACATGAGTTGTGCTCCCAGAAAAGTTTTGTTGAAAAATTGATAATTGGGCATCAATATCTTGATGGGAACTTTTTCATGCAATCTGATGGGCCCAGCAAAATATGAGCAGGATTATGGACCTATGGCTTGTGCCTGCTGTGACCAATTTAAGCATATTCCATTAAAAATTAAATTAAATTAAATTAAATTAAATTTGAAAAAAAAAACGTGACAGTAAAAAGTAGCTTGGAAGCCTAAATTTACATTTAAAGACCCCCTTACAAATTCTAAAATTTAGCTCAACAAAAATAAAATCATGCAGCTATCAAACACTAAATATTAAATTTACTGAAGCAAATAAAACTTAAAAAAAGACACCATACTATGTATGAAAATAGTTAAATAAAAATGAAAAATCATTGCAAAAACAGATTTAGAATGAAATCTACAGAACATTTACCCAGACAGGAGGTTTGGGAGCCGGACTTTCATGCGCTTGCGAATCTGATGAGCCAAGGCATCCACTAAAGCTACTCGGCCAAGCTTGCTTTGAGGAGCTCCAGTCAATATGGACTTAAGACTTTCACTTTCAGCCCTCCAAGCAGTTTCTAACGAGCTCTCAGAGCCAGCACCACCAGACTGGGCAGAAGCTATTGAAACAGACTGACCAATCAAAGCAACCCATGGAATATCAGATGTTTTTGGCGGTCCCTGATTTAACAAAAGAGCCTGAACAGCTGCCAGGGCTTTCTGATCTGTAGCAGCTTGATCTATTTTACTAATTACACCAACAGTTCTAGTACCTACAAAACAAACGCTCATCTTAGCCATTTTAAGTATGACATGTTTTGAAACTCGAAGGGTTAAAGCGGCAAATTTAAACAGCAACTCACCATCACCATCATGTTCCTTGGCAACTCTGAGGGCTCGAGAAGAAGAAATTTCCGGTGCTTGGACAGCAGGAACAACAACTAGCAAAATGGCATCATTCCGCTCAGCATAGTCACTTACCTAAAACAAAAGGCAATAAAACTTCAAATTTAGTGCATCCTATAATTAATAGTAGATAAAAAAATATCTATTTTATTAAGCAATGATCAACAAGCATTCATCACAGTATGAAATGAAGCGAACATAAATTTTTGAATCAATGGAAGTAACTAATTCAGTCCACTTACCATTGAATCATCCATAATCCGTTGATCCAAACCAGGTAAATCGGTCAGTTTCAAGGGAGGCGCTGTAAATACATTACATTTGAAGATAAGCCAAAAATATATATACTATCAGACACATCAAGTAATCAAACCATACATGCATCAAATTTCTAATTTAAATCAAAACTAAAATTAGGTTTCAGTTCTGCTGCATGTTTACACAAGCTTCCAAAACTCTCCATCATCGTGCTAGGCAATCCATGTATGGTTGTATCAACATCCACATTTGATTAGAAAGTGCAATAATTTATTTCACCAATTTCAACATATTCTAACCCTAAATAGAACAGAAGAACCTCAAATATTAATAATAATAATAATAATCAGCATACTTTATCCACCTACAATAGTTAAAATTGCCGAAAGGTAAACTAATGAAACATGCATGTGCATGTGCATGTGCATACTTAAGCCACCGTTTAGCAGCACTTATCACTTATTATAAGTGATCATACTTAATTTAAAGTTCTGCGTTTCAAATTTGCATAGCATGTTAAAAGTTACTACAAATATAGAAATAGAAGTCAACAAGTTAAACTCCTAAAAACAATCATTATGACGTGCTTGTTTGCATATTCATAAGCATAAAATGTCAGTTCTGCAGAATCACAATGCTTTGAGTCAAAAACCATTCCTATACTAATTAAGTAATTAATTCTTCAGCATGCTTTATTAGTCATCGATACAATTTTTCATTGTTCATTCAATAAGTACACAAATACTTATGCAGTTATGGCTTGTTCATTGTATAGATGATTTTATTTCAAGTAGCTAAACAACACCTAAAGACTCACTCATATTTTAGTAACAGCCTTAACAGTAATAGGCTGAATTATCTGTCTATCAGCTTAATAGGCCTTGCAGCACTGAGCGCAGCATAATAATTAGTTGAGAGTAGGTGGAAGAAAGTTATATATACTTGGTTTGAAAGCTTTCAGATCAGTTCTATGGAGTTGATTCAACTTAAAGAACTGAATAAATTGCAAAAATTTATTCACAACTTTTATGACTGACAATTTTATAACCAACTTTAAGATAATAATAAAAAAAAAGTTACATATCTCAAGCAAATAGACAAGATACTAATCATAAACCAACCTGTACTTGTGCGTAGCTTCAAATATATTTCATCCCTACTTTTGCCTGAAGAACCTTTACTCAACCTATCTTGGAGAGAATGTCGAAGAGCACCTGAAATGTGCCCAAAAAAGAAAAATAAAAAATGCAATGAAAATCACAGCAATCAAAAACATTAAATAATCAAAATGTCCAGCTTGTTATTGACAATATAAAAGACCCACTTTTCAGCTTGTTTTGGCTTTATCAGAACATAAATTATAATTTACACTTGGTAAATATATTTTTCTATAAACAATACTCACATCGCGGATAAAACAGTTGTTTTAATTTAACTGAATAGTCAGTGTTCTCAAGTAGACACTAAAAAACCATAATGGCATCATAAACATATAACCTCCAGAGCAATACCATTGAAAACCCAAAAACACAATTCCCCAATTTTCACCAAACTATAAGAAGCAAAGCAACTTCAGGACATCAACTTAAATCAGAAAACCCTATCCAGTATCTTCGTGGTCTAGTAGTCTATTAAAATCAACCTTTGGTAGTGCATTAGAGTACTAACTTGCAGAAACTTGTTGAGATTTATTGTCAATCTGCAAGATGATTGACCTGCTGCTCACAGAACCATCCCGCTGTAAATCTATGCTTATAGGAGCCCGAGTAGCACCATTTTCACCAGTTGGCTGGTCAGAAAAGAGGAGAGAAAAGTAACAGTAAGGAAATATAACTTTTTCTTATATTGCAAAAATACATAAATATAAACAAATTATTTTCTCAGGTGTGCAACTTACTAGTACAGGGTGGCCAATTAAACTGTTCAAAACTGCAGATTTTCCAGCACCCTGAACAAATTGTGCACATACAAAATTAAAGACTATCAAAATTTCCAGCACATAATGGTAAAATAATGCCACCATATTGAACACGAGACAACTAGACAAGACCAAGAAGAATATTTTCCATTCGGGGTTTCATCTTAAACAACTATCCCTGTGTCCATATGCATAAAAAAATAAATAAATAAATAAATAAGGCAGCCCGGTTCACAAAGCTCCCACGTATGCGGGGTCCAAGGAAGGGGCGGACCACAATGGGTCTATAGTATGCAGCCTTACCTTGCATTTGTGACCTCTAGGTCACACGGCAACAACCTTACTGCTGCGCCTAAGCTCCCCTTCTATATCCATATGCATATGTTATTTTAAAAATTCAACATTTATGAGCAACTCAGCATATGGCCTAGCCACATCACAAGATAGTAACTACTAAAATCACACCACATAATCAATGGAGAAGACTCAAATGAAATATTATACATTCACTGATCAACTTTACAAGAGTGATGCATCTAACATTACAATTTTCAACAATATTCAAGCCCCATTAACCATATAAACAGCAGGATCTTTCCTTTGACAACATATATTAATTATTATAACCAGCAATTCCAATGCCTCTATAAAATGAATCAGCAATTCTATCGCATAGAATTTTACAAAAACTATTACTGATTTTATTAACTGCAAAAATGGCAAGGTAAAAAAGATACTCTCGAGCATATTAAAAAAAAAAACAGATACTCTGCCTCATTGTAAATAAATTTAAAACAAAGGGAAAAAAAGTTATAGAACTCAAAACTTCTCATTAATTGGAACTGAAAAGAGAGAAGGTTCTGCTACTAAACTGGACCAGTATATGGGCGCAGAAATACTTCTCTGGTTGAGCATTCTCTTTCTTTGGGAAATCAAAGCAGCATAAACAGTTATTAGCAAAGTTAATTTTTCTTCTCCTTTTCTGTTTTAACCCATTAAAATGGTCGGTTTGTTCAAGTACTAAACAAATAGTACACAGATTTGCTTCCATACATGGAGCTCAGACAAACTAGCAGATCCCAAGATCTGTTACTTCAAATACATAAATTGAAATTGAAACCGATATAAAATAGGTTGAATTGAATAAATAACTCTTTCCACGTGTGTGCGGACAAATGAATCAAAACTTTAAACAATCAAATGAGATATGTACGCAAAATTAATATACAAATGCATAAATTCATAACACATACATACATGCGCAAGTTAAGTGAGGGGAGAGGGAACGAGATCAGAGGGTTGATGAACTTACGACATTTCCAAGAGCTACAACATTGAGGAATGTCGGAGCTCTTCTTGAAGAAGAACTCGAATTCGAATTCTCATCTACGTCTTCGTCGGCCAGCAAAGCCGCGGCTTGGCGCATAGACTCCGACAGCTGAACCAACTCATCGATCGCCTCCATCGAACAAAGCAGATCTTCGATCGAATATCAAATGAACCACAAAAACCCCCTAAATAACGCTCTGCGGCTCGCGATCGACCGAACGGAAACCCTAAAACGTAATGACGACACGAGCGAAAACAAGAACCAGAAGGCGAGATCTGCGGCAGATCAGAGGGAGGTTACACGGTTCCTGTGTCGATCAAGAAGATTCCAAGATTCAACGATCGTAAAAAAGGAGAGGGAAGGCCCTCCTCGCTCTCGCTCTCGCTCCCACCTCTCTCTTTCCGAACCAATTGAACGCGAAGAAAATTGTCTGACGAACCCACCCTCTCTCTCTCTCTGGTTTGAATGCTTTCTTATTTCCCTTCTCTCTCCCACTCTGGTCCTAATGTTTTCGCTTAAAAAATTAAAAAATAAAAATAAAAAATAAAATTCCGCCTGTAATTTTATCTCCCGTGTGTGATTTTAAATTTGAATTTTCAAATGTACAATATTTCACCGTCCTCCTTTAATGGAAACCCTCCGTGTCACCTGCAAGGCTGTGGCGAGCAACAAACAGTACTTAGCACCAACTTTAAGGGTAGACGTAGTCTTCAATTTGTGAATGCTTAAAAATAATAAATAGTTAGACACGTGTATTATGCCTCATATTTTATTTATTTATTATGTTTTATGAGATAATTGGGTGTTAAAAATTTTAAAATTAAAAATTAAAAAAATTAATTATGTTTCCTCACGTTTTAAAATTCATTAGTTTTATAAATTAATTTTGGATATTTTTGAGAAAATAATTAAAAATCACCTAAACTTTCCTTAATGAATTATACAGATATCGCAACATTAGTTTATGTGAAATTAATGTGATTAAAATACTTTTAAAAATATTATAATATTAAAATATAACACTTCTTTTTCAAAATTTGTTCATACTATTATTTTCAACTTTCTTAGTTATTTTAATTTGCTTTCATTCTTTCAAATAACCATTGCCATTTCTTTTGAACAACTACCCATTAACTCATAATCACGCGTGTTGCACTTGTTCTTTAGTCAACGAGTTAATCCGTTTAACATAATAGGATTGGAATATATTAGTATTCCTATATCATATCACAATTAACACGATCAATGCAGAATAATCATGTTAACTTCTAAACCCTCCGGTCCAGGTCTGCCTCATCGCATAAACACGAAACCATCAATGGTTGTCATGATTTTACTGAAATCGTCATTTCAAGAAAAACACAAAACACCATCAATGAAACCTTGTCTAGTTACAAGACAACCTTCAACCTACTCTACTCATTCCCTACACACCTATACTCTAGTATGTTCACTTAATCAAGTCTAACCAAGTCTATAACGCCCCTAACCCTAAAACTAGGGTCCGGTGCGTTATACCTAATAAAATCTTAATAATCCATAATTCATAATATATGCAGCGGAAAACATAAACATAATCTCTATATAATATAATACCAAAGTTTACTAATTCTAACTATAATCCATAATAAATCATCCATCACCTGCATTTCCATAAATCTACATTACTCCCAAAATATTTCAGTATTTTCACAATCATTCCTTACTTAACAGTTTTAAAACATAAAGACATAAAACATAAATATTTACATTCCCCAAAATTAACATAAAAATATACCCTTTTTCTTTTTCTATTTTCCTAATAATACTATAAAAACTTCGAGCTTTCAAAGCTTGATCTCGAGAAAGTCTTGAAAAAGATAAATTCATATTCGGATGAAACACATTTCAGTAAAAGAAGAAACAATATATTAAACACAGTGTGTGACTAACATGAGATATATAGATATCATTTTAAATACATTTGCAAATCATTATCATAACATTAAAACCATTTTCTGAACCTAAACAATTACATGCAAAAATTTACCCACGAGATTACCCAAGGATAAGGGTGATTACCCTCCCATACAAGTAGCACTCCTCTACTCTGATACTTAGGTAACCCTAAGGTCACCATTAAAACATACCAGAGCACTCATCTTACTTAGTAAGCCCTCAAGTGTAAGATCAATCTCGTACTCACGCATTCAATAATAGTTTACCGACAAAGGCCCTAAAGATAGAGAAATCTACCCACCCATACAAGTAGGTTCCCTCTGTCCTAATACGTTATGCAGCTACTATCACATCTGAAGCTACTAGTGCACTCGCCTTACTCAGCAAGCCCTTAGGCGAATACTATGCATCGCCTAATCGTAACATGTTCTATGTACATACATACTTCTAATATCATAATACATTATTCTTTCTGTCATTATTCAAATATTCACATTTTTTCATGTTCATAACTTAACATTTCATTGTGTTTCACTTTAAGTGACTCTGTCCCATTTTACATTGTTCACATTTCATATTTAATTTCCATTTCATTAATTTCCCTTTTCATTTCATTTCATACCCAGCATCTTGTTTTACCCAACATCTTTCAGTTATTTTACCCAACATTTTTCAGTTGGCATACATTTATCCAACATCTTTCAGCTGTTTTACCGAACTTCTTTCAACTGTTTTACCCAACATTTTTCAGTTGTTTACAAGGTTGCATTAACACACACAAGCAACGTAGTCAATATCATGTTTTATTCACAATGCATTACTTACTTAACCTGCATCTCATATATTTAACATATATTTGCACAAAATCTCATGCCACACAGTTTAGCAATAAAATTCATATATTGCCTGTAAAGTACGCCAATCAACATTTAAAGTTTATATACCGAAAATACCTTTCATTCCTTACATAATTACCCTGAAAATATTTTTCCACTTTTATCAATTCATTTTCACATATACATATCCAATAAACAGCTCTAAACTCAAAAAAATATAATTTAAACGGTTGACATTTTAAACTCATACCGAAACACATACACGTATATATAACACAATTCATTTTCCATTAAATTCATAAAAATTATGATTTAATATATATTTTTTCCTTTATCTGGTTTCTAAAATTATGTCAATAGTATCACGCCCCGAATCCTGAAATGGGACCCAAGGGTGAAAAATGTAATCTATCCTATACTTGTATCTGATAAAACATCCAAAGATACAGTACAATGGATGAGGGTCCGACCCCGTGGGGTTTCGTGGCACCCTAAACACATCCAAATACAATCATATACGTAACGGAAAAAGGTCATTCTATATAAACATATACAATACCATACCAGAGTCTATACAAGAGCAGAAACAGGTTCTATCAAAACGTACAAATGGGTGCCCAATTACATTTCAAAATGGCAACCTACCAAAATACAGCTGTAACGATCCCAATTTCTTAATAAGAAATATAACATGATAAATGGGAAAGTCGACCAGAACCCGTGGGTAACGGGGACACCTGTTAATCACAACGGAAACCTAAGCAGCAGTAAGCATAAAATCTCATACATCCAACCATAAAACATAATACCAGAGTTTACTACAACATCATAAAACTGTACTTTTATACATCCTCCAAAGACATCAAAATAACTCTAGGATCAAACACAAAGTAATCCTGATCATAGTACAAAATCTTACCCTCCTAACAGGGTAGCTTAGTAAACTCAACGGCGATCACGACCCGTCGGTCACTCGGGGGCTCCTGAAAAATTAATTAATGTTGGGAGTGAGACACATTTCAGTAAGGAAAAATAAACTAAATACAACTGTGTGGCAACATGAATATTTAAGGCACTTATACGTATACAGTACATTTCATAACTCTATAAATATTCATCATATCATACTGAATAATCATATACTTTCATATTTGTTAATAAATCATAACATACATAAAACTTCTGTTATAACTGTAATACTGAAGATATACCCAGGATGAATAGTTAGCTAATGTCATGTATTACCCCCCATGACGGGTTGTGTAGCTCGAAGGCGGGACCCGACAATGGCTGACCGACCACTGCCGAGTCAAATATGTCTGTAAGTACGATGAGCCCGCCACATCCTGGTCCAGACTGTCAGGTGGACGTCCACACTCTACTGAAAGCCACATTGACTATCCATCTCTCATCCCCTCGTGGAATGGTTAGCACTAATCTGAACGTAGATATCTGATCTACATATAGTTACGGTACCAAGCTCCTAGAACTGAACTAAACTAACATATGAGTTTTGATAACATATATAATACATGATATAATAGTAGCCTCGTGCCGATCATTTTCATAAATATGGCCTCGCGCTGAAATCATACATAAATACGGCCTCGTGCTGAAAACATAAATACGGTCTCATGCTGAAAACATAAATATGGTCTCGTGCCGAAAACATAAATGGGGTTTCGCGCCAAAATCATTTCAGGTATATACATTTTGAAAATAAATCAATTATCATATATATTTGTCAAAATCATCGTAACATGATACATCTTTTCATAATACCTAAAAACATGTTTTACTCGTAAAATTTTTCATATTACATTACATTTCACGTAAAATAATATTCATGCCACACATGTGTTGTACCAAATCATACTTTAATCATAATTTTCTGACATCATACATATATACACGTTTCAACATAATAATAGTATTTTCTCAAACATGCATTAATTCCATAATATTCAAACATCGTACATATTTTCAGGAAATCAATTTGCTCATACATAATAATAATTTGCGTGACAAAATAACTGTTTTAATTTATTCCCTTACCTGACTACTGAGAAAGCCCCTATAAACTCTGGTCTCATACCCGTAGGATTTCCTAATCAATACCCTCAAACTGAAAACTCACAGTATTAAATTTCAGTATTTCTACTTGTACATCATTCCTTATAACTACCATAAGACCAAATTTGACTTAAAAAGTCTTACTTCAACTCAGGGATGATTTCCAACTTGCTTTCACCAACGATCCGCTTCGGCAGATTTGAAGAGAACTTCTCCAAGAGCATTGTGGTGACTTCGGATTGTCAATCCGGCGTAAATCTGGCCCAAAATTGATGTGAGAGAGAGAGAGAGAGAGAGAGAGAGGGCTGAAGGGGAGAGAGAGAGGGAAAAGTTTACTTAGTTGTGAAGTTAAAAATCCGAATTTTTCTATTTCTAGAACTAGATTCGTCGACAAATCCTTCATTAATTTCATTGACGAAATTCAGTCATCGTCAACAAAATTCAGTTGACTCAAAATGGTTTTCGGTATTTCTTCGTCGACGAAATTCAATCTTCATCGACGAATTTTCTTAAGCCCTTGTCGATGAATCCCTTGTATTCGTCGACGAAGCCTTGATGATCCCCCCCTCGGTTATTCCTTCCAAAGGGTGATGTCATCGACAAACGCTAAGTTGACTTCCTTCTTCTATTACTGGTTTTATTTCCCTTCCTTTTATTATTTAAATTCCATTTTTATTCGGGTTGTCACAACAGTCCTAACACTTACCCAAGCGCTAACCGCAGTACACCGGTCACTACGCTCCCTACACCAGGACGCTAGTTCCGGTTACTCGAAAGACCTGTAAAAATGTACGTACAGCAGGGGTGAGACACCTCTCAGTAAGGAATAACATATGTTATATCAGTGTGTGGCATTTGAGTGTTATCATGATGCAACATATATGCAGTTAAATGCAGTCTAATACTAGTTTACACAGTGCATACACGCACACACACAGATAATCAGCAATCCCGGTGTCGTCACACCCTTCAGCTCGAAGCCGGTCCGCAACAATCCAACGTTGGCCCATAGCTAACACGTGAAGCACGACGCCACCGGCACATGGCTAGTCCCCGACTCCCATGGCATCGTACCAGCGCTAACTGGAGGATCCACACCCTTCGGCCTGATCTTCCGGAATAGGCTCACGCCCCCGGATATAGAGTCAGACACTCTTGCCTATGTGGCAGGCGATAAACACATGCCCTCGGATATAGAGGTTGACACTCTCAGTACCTGGAACAATTCGGAACCCCATTCCTACTAGCATTTTAACAGTTACACACACATGCATGCTCATATAACCAAACAAACCACACCCATTTGGTAATCTAAATCATGGTTTTCCAAACAAATACATTTTAAACAAGTCAAGGTACGGTCATCCCAATAACACACTATGAATCACCATATACGCTCGATTTTCAACAAAACCAGGGATGCAGCCCGTCCCCCTCTTTTTCCCAAAAATGTAATAATGAAAAACCTATAGTTTTCTATGTTAAATCCCCCCAAATGAGTAGCCAAAACACACGCAGGATTGTGAACCACAGTTCCATTGAGTCTGATTTCAAAAATAACCGATATAAACACAGTTTCCCTTACCTTTTCCCTGAATAGGAAATCTTGAACTCCAAGGCCCCTAAACAGCAAACCGAGTTTCAAAACTTACAAATCATAGTATAGAATATACTCACAATACAGTTTCCCACAAAACTACGGGATCAGAATTGAAAACCGAGCCTTACCTCGATTTTACATCGAAACCCGAAAATCTCCAAAATGGGATTTTGATCCGTAGAACTTGTAGAGAATCCTTCCATGATTCTCGTGGTAACTTCAGATTCTTGATTCCAGCAATAATCGGCGAAGAAATCTAGAGAGATAGAGCGTAGAGAGAGTTATAGAGAGAGAGAGAGAGAGAGAGATTTGAAATTTTCTTAGTTGAGAAGTAAAGAAATTTCTATTTACAGCACCTTTGACTTGGGCAAATTCGTCAATGAGATGGTGTCCTTGTCGACGAGGCTTTATAGTCCTCTCGTCGACGAGACAGAGGATTCGTCGAAGAACCTTGATATTCTTGGTTTCTGAAACTTCTCGGCTTCTCCTCATCAGCGAGTATCTGAATTTCGTTAAGGAGAAGGACAAAGACTTCGCCGACAAGATCTAGTTTCATCGACGAGGCTTGATTTTTTACCAAAATGCCCCTCTCTTTAAATATTTAAACCCACTTATCACGATTTGGGTTCTTACAATCTCCACTCCTTACAAAAATTTCGTCCTCGAAATTTTCCATCTCTCATCCACAAACTCATATATACAATCAAATACATATATACCACTCTAGAAAAAAACTGGCGACCACTATTGCGTAGCCCCATCATGCACATACACATACATACACTCACTTATGGCGGAGGAATACCGTGGTTACATATACAACTATCTCAGGAGTTCACAATACACACACACTCCCAACGACTAACCACCTATCCCAACCCAGAGTAGGATCATGTACAAGTACTCAAAACAACTATGGATACTTTCGGCGTATTTCCGTTTCCAGTTCCCAAGAAGCTTCCTCAACCTCGTGGTTTCGCCACAATACCTTCACTAACGGTATCTTTTTGGCACGAAACTTTTGAACTTTACAGTCCAGAACCTGAGCAGGTATCTCCTTATTCGCTAAAGTATCCCCAATTTCCAACTCATCATAACTAATAACATGTGAAGGATCCAACACGTACCTCCTCCACATGGATACGTGAAACACATCGTGGACCCTCAAAAGTGTTGGAGGTAATGCAATCCTATAGGCTAGTAGACCCACTCGCTCAAGTACCTCGAATGGTTAGATATACCTCAGGCTCAGCTTGCTCTTCCTCCCAAATCTCATCACCCCTTTCATCGGAGAAATACGCAGAAATACCTTACCTCCCACTTCGAACTCTAACTCACGGCGGCAAACATCTGCGTAACTCTTTTGCCGACTCTAACCTGATCTAATCCTCTCCCGGATTAAACCCACCTTCTCAGACGCCTGCTGCACGAGTTCAGGTCCTAACACCTGACATTCACCAACCTCATCCCAACACAAAGGAGATCGACACCTCTGACCATACAAAGCCTCGAACGGTGCCATCCGATACTAGACTGAAATATGTTATTATAAGCAAACTCTACAAGTGGCATAAACTGTATCCAGCTACCACCAAAGTCTAACACACATGCTCGCAACATATCTTCCAATATTTGTATCGTCCTCTTCGACTGTCCATCAGTCTGGGGGTGGAATGCTGAACTAAAAGTAAATTTCGTCCTCAATGCCTCTTGCAAGCTTTTCTAGAATCGAGAAGTAAGCCTCGGATCCTGATCCGATACTACGGCCACCGATACTCCGTGCATTCTCACAATTTCATGCATACACAAATCTGCTAGCCTACTCAAAGGATAGCCAACTTTCATCAGTATGAAATAAGCAGATTTTATCAATCTATCCACAATCACCCAAATAGCATTTTGCCCATGAAGCGCTGTCGGTAATCCGGTAACAAAGTCCATGAAAATATGCTCCCATTTCCATACCGGAATAGGCATAGGATGCAACAGCCCTGCTGGCCTTCGATGTTCAGCTTTCACCTGCTGACACATTAGACACTGTTCCACAAACTGAGTAATCTGCCTCTTCATACCAGACTACCAAAAGGTCTCGTGCAAGTCCCGATTCATCTTTGTACTACCAGGATGTACCATATACATAGAACGATGCGTCTCCTCTAGAATCGTCATTCTGATCTTATCATCGTTCGGAACACATAGTCTGGTCTCAAACCTCAACACACCTCCCTCAGAGATGTTAAAACCCATAGCCAGTCCCTACTGTACCTTTTCCTTAACCTTTACCAACTCTGCATCACTAGTTTGCGCGACTTTTATACGCTCAAATAAGGTCGGTTGGATCACCGAGCTAGCAATGAAAGCCTGATGATCATTGGACACCAACTCCACACCAAGGCTTTCCAAATCCCGCTTGACATGATGCTGAGCTACAACTGCAGATACAGTTGTAGGCCCTAACTTCCGACTCAACGCATTAGCTACCACATTAACCTTCCCCGAGTGATAACTGATCGTGCAATCGTTGTCCTTAATCAACTCTAGCCACCGCCTCTGCCTCATGTTCAACTCCTTCTGTGTGAAGAAATACCTGAGGCTCTTATGGTCAGTAAAGATCTCATACTGCACCTCGTACAGATAATGTCACTAGATCTTCAATGCATATACCACAGCAACCAATTCCAAATCATGCGTAGGGTAATTCTTCTCATATTCCTTCAGTTGCCGAGAGGCATAAGCTACTACCTTACCCTACTGCATGAGCACACATTCTAGGCCTTTCAGACACGCGTCGCTATAAATCACAAACCCACCATCCCCGAAGGAATGGTCAACACTGGAGCAATAACCAGTCAGTGCTTCAACTCCTGAAAACACTACTCGCAATCACTAGTCCACTCAAACTGCACTTCTTTCCTGGTCAATCGTGTCAGAGGTCTAGACAGTTTAGAGAAACCCTTTACGAACCGACGATAGTAACCTATCAGTCCCATAAAACTCCAAACCTCCTGCACATTCTTCGGCTTTACTCAGTAGACCACATTTTCAATCTTGCTAGGATCAACTGATATACCATCCCTAATAACCATATGGCCTAAGAACGCAATCTAACTCAACCAGAATTCACACTTCTTCAGTTTAGCATAAAACTTCTTCTCTCGTAGAATCTGTAACACTAATCTCAAATGCTCCACGTGTTCTTCGTACTTCTCGAGTATACTAGAATGTCGTCAATGAACACCACCACAAACCGATTCAAATACTCATGGAAAACCCTGTTCATCAGATCCATGAATACTGCCGGAGCATTTGTCAACCCAAATGGCATGACCAAGAACTCATAGTGGCCATATCTGGTTCAGAAAGTTGTCTTCGCTACATCCTCCGCTCTAACCCTCATTTGATTATATCCTGACTACAAGTTGATCTTCTAAAAGATTTGCGTTCCCTGCAACTGGTCAAAGAGATCATCTATACGAGGTAAAGAATAGCGATTTTTCACAGTCACCTTGTTAATCTCACGATAATCAATGCACATCCGCATCGACCCGTCCTTCTTCTTCGCAAACAATATTGGAGCTCCCTAGGGCAAAACACTAGGTCGAATGAATTCCCTGTCTAGTAATTCCTGCAACTACTCCTTCAACTCCCGAAATTCTGTTGGAGCCATCTGGTACGAAACTTTAAAGATCGGTGTCTTACTAGGCAGCAACTCTATCGTAAACTCCACCTCACAATCCGGAGGTAAACCGGGTAAATCTTTTAGAAATACATCCGAAAACTCGCTAACTACCCGAATGTCCTCGAGCCTCAACTCATTCCATGGCGATTCCTTCATACACGCTAGGTACCCTTGACATCCGTCCAATAGTAGCCTCCTCACCTGTAGTGCCGACAGAATCTGTGGCGCTGGACGCACACCCGATCCCACGAATTCGTACTCCTGCTCCCCAGGAGGTTTGAAAACTACCACCTTTCTACGACTATCGATCACAACATAACTGGAGAACAACCAATCCATCCCTAGAATAACATCGAACCCCAACATGTCATATACAATAAGATTTACTGGTAGCAGTTTTCCCTGAATTTTCACAAGGCAGTCTACCAACATCTTCCTACAGAAAGGTACCCTCCTAGATGGCGTAGTAACAGATAACCTCTCAATCATGTCTCAGGTCTTAACCCCACACCGTCCCACAAAATTCACAGATACAAAAGAGTGGGTTGCACCCGAATCAAATAAAACAGAAGCCCTATTCGAAAGCAATAATAAGGTACATGTCACCACGTTCCCTGCATGCTTAGCGTCTATTGGAGTAAGAGAGTATACTCTGACCGGAGCTGTATTCGTTTGAACAGTTTCCCAAGGTATCTGATTGCTCCCTCGGTTCACACTAGATGCAGGCACGTCTTGCCTCGGTGCATGACAATCACAAAACATGTGACCTGATTGGCCATAGTTGTAACAGTTACCTCTAAACGACCGACACTCACCCTTGTGCCATTTGTGGCATCTAACACAACGCCCACGAGTCTGACTCATCTGAGGATTCTGGCTCTCGATATTCTAATGGTAGCCCGAGCCCTTGTTCCTTTTCTTCCACGATCCCTGACGAGATCCTGTCTAAGAACCAAAAGGTACTGTCCTCTTCCTCGATTCCTGATCCCCCTCGTCCTCTTGGATACCGGTCTCAATCACCGTGGCCTTATCCACCAACACCGAGAACTCAGGGATCTGAAGCATACCCACTAGTCTGCAAATATCCTTCCTCAAACCCTTCTCGAATCTTCGAGTCTTCTCATACTCGCTCGAGATCAAATGTGGTGCAAAGTGGGACAGCTCTATGTATCGAGCCACATACCCCTGCACCATCAAACTCCCCTGAGTCAAAGCAGAAAACTCATCTGCCTTCGCATCACGTACAAAAGCCAGGAAGTATCTATCAAAGAACACCTCCTTGAAACGGCTCCACATCATCTCCTCTGAACCGGCTCTCTGCTTCTCCAATAGACTCACCGCAGTCCACCATCGATCCGCCTCCCCAGACAGCTGGAAGGTGGCATAGAGGACTCGTTGCCTATCCATGCAGTGCAGGCCGTCCAAGATCCTCTCAGTCTTCTCCACCTAATCCTCTGCTATCGTCGGGTCAGGTCCTCCAAAGAACGTCGGAGGATGCATGCGTGTGAACCTCTCAATGGTGCACCCCGCAGCAACAGGAGAACACTCATGTCTCCTCACATTCCGCATGATCTCTCGTAATACCTGCCTCATCAAACCTTGAGGCACAGTAGGGGACTCATCACTCGCAGTCTCTTCGGAGCCACTTCCCAGGTCATTATCCTTGGGCTCCATTCTGCAGCACAATAGGAATCTATCAATATCCCTTTGACATATACAGTTAACACCATGATCTACACTAATCGTGTTAACTACTCTTTGTTAGGTCTAGGTCTGTCCTATCACACCGACACGAAAGTCATCAATGATCTGCCCTGTTTTTACTGGAATCGTCATTCCAGGAAAAACACGGAATACCGTCGACAAATCCCTATCTAGCAACCGAACAACCCTCAACCAACTCTACCCATATCCAACATCCTATACTCTGGTATGTACTCACAACTAAGCCTAACCAAGTCTACAAAACCTTACAACCCGGTTAGCTCTGATACCAAGCTGTCAAGCCCCGAATCCCGAAATGGAACCCAATGGTGAAAATGTAATCTAACCTGTACTTGTATATGATAAAACATCTAAAGATACAGTACAATGAATGAGGGTCCGACCCCGTGGGGTTCCGTGACACCCTTAACACATCCAAATACAATCATACACGCAGCGGAAAAAGGTCATTCTATATAAACATATACAGTTTCATACCAGAGTCTATACAAGAGCAGAAACATGTTCTATTAAAAAGAACAAACGAGTACCCAATTACATCTCAAAATGGCAACCCATCAAAATACAGTTCTAGCACTTACCCAAGCGCTAACCGCAGTACACCAGTCACTACGCTTTCTACACCAGGACGCTAGTTCTAGTTACTCGAAGGACCTGTAAAAATGTACATACAGTAGGGGTGAGACACCTCTCAGTAAGGAAGAACATATGTTATATCGGTGTGTGCCATTTGAGTGTTATCATGATGCAACATAAATGCAATTAATTGTAGTCCAGTACTAGTTTACACAGTGCATACACGCACACACAACCCGAAGCCGGTCCGCGACAATCCGGCATTGGCCTGTAGCCAACTCGTGAAGCACGGCGCCACCGGCACATGGCTAGTCCCCGACTCCCATGGCATCATACCGACGCTAACTGGAGGATCCACACCTTTCAACCTGATCTGCCGAAATAGGCTTACGCCCTCGGATATAGAGTCGGACACTCTTGCCTACATGGCAGGCGATAAACACACGCCCTCGGATATAGAGCCGAACACTCTCAGTACCTGGAACGATTCGGAACCTCATTCCTACTAGCATTTCAACAGTCACACACACATGCATGCTCATATAACCAAACAAACCACACCCATTTGGTAATTTAAATCATGGTTTTTCAAACAAATACAGTTTAAACAAGTCAAGGCACGGTCATCCCAATAACACACTATGAATCACCATATACGCTCGGTTTTCAACAAAACAAGGGATGCAGCCCATCGCCCCCTTTTTCCCAAAATTGTAATAATGAAAACCTATAGTTTTTCCCATTAGATCCCCCCAAATGAGTAGCCAAAACACACACAGGACCGTGAACCACAGCTCAACTGAGTCCGATTTCAAAAATAACTGATATAAATACAGTTTCCCTTACCTTTTCCCTGAATAGGAAATCCTGAATTCCAAGGCCCCTAAACAGCGAACCGAGTTCCAAAACCTATAAATCACAGTACAAAATATACTCACAAGACAGTTTCCTACAAAACTACTATATTAGAATTGAAAACCGAGTCTTACCTCGATTTTACGCCGAAACCAAAAAATCTCCGAAACGGGATTCCGATCCGTAGAACTTGTAGAGAATCTTTCCACGATCCTCGTGATAACTTCAGATTCTCGATTCCAGCAACGACCGACGAAGAAATCTAGTGAGATAGAGCTTAGAGAGAGTTATAGAGAGAGAGAAGGAGAGATATTTGAAGTTTTCTTAGTTGAGAAGTAAAGAAATTTCTATTTATAGCACCTTTGACCTAGGCAAATTCGTTGACAAGATGGTGTCCTCGTCGACGAGGCTCTGTAGTCCTCTTGTCGACGAGACGGAGGATTGGTCGACGAACCCTTATATTCCTAGTTTCCAAAACTTCTCGACTTCTCCTCGTCGACGAGTCTCTGAAATTTCGTCGACGAGAAGGACAAAGACTTCGTTGACGAGATCTGGTTTCGTCGACAAGGCCTGATTTTTTGCTAAAATGCCCCTCTCTTTAAATATTTAAACTCACTTATCACGGTTCGAGTTCTTACAAATAGGGACTCCGAAAAATACCTGCGGCGCTCACCCAAACCCTGAATAAAAAATCCTAATTATATTAAATCAATCCTAAATAAAATACTACTTTAATATTTCCTAGGCCCTTAAATATCCAATAAATAATTATACCCTTAAATATAGTCAATTTGCCAAATTTCTCAAATCTCACTCTCGCTTTGGAGTGGGGTCAAGAAAACCTCAATTGGAACTTTACGTATGTCAAAATAATGATGATCACGACTAGGACCCTATGGTGGTGCTTAATCGTCGATTCAATAGCATATTTAACGAGAAATTGAGAAATTAAGGGAAAGTTGTCTTACCCCAAGAATGGTGTCTACGCCACTCCCACAACAAATCCGCTCTAGTGGAAATGTCAGTGGCTGAGTTAGGAACCCAACAGCACCTTCTGTTTCTTGATTGGTCAAATATTCGTCGAGAAATAAGGGAAGGGAGAGAGACGGAGACAGAGAGTGGACGAGTGAGATAGAGAAAGAAGAAGAGAGTTCTGGAGAGGGAGAGACGCAGGTCCTTCTCTGAGTTTTCCTCTTTGTTTTTTTTTCTTACTTTAACTTAACTTATCATATGATAATAATAATATTATATATATATGTATATAATCACCATATTACTTAATTGAATTAATTTAATTTAATAATATTTAATTAACTAATTAATTAATTAATAATTACTCTTAATTTTTTTCCAACTATTTCTTTTTATTTGTTTATTTAATACATTAATAATGCTTAACTAATTAATTAATTAAAATTTTTAATTAATTATATTTTTTTAATTTTTTTTTCGGCTTATTACATTCTTCTCTCCTTAAGGAAATTTTGTTCTTGAAATTTTGCTAGCTAATTAATCATTTTCTTAACCTCTAAAATCAATTAACTAACGTCGTATAAGACATTTCCATATAGTTATATTTAAATATCAAACACATAAACTATTTTCCTTCAAAGATTTTTCTCCCTAAATTAACCAACCTAACTTTCAAGTTCAAATCTCAAGTTCGAATTTCTCTGCTCGGAAACATCACCATCGATGGATTTGCCATTATTTTCTGAAGCTAATTACTTCTTCAAAAAAAACACAGAAGACCATCAAGAGATTTTTGCCCCCAAGCTTATGAAACATAACTCAAAATTTCAAACGGTATCTTAATCTACCAATCCCCATCCCTATTGCAACTCAATCCTATACTCTGGTATAAATCATTCCTAACATAATACTCTAATATCTCCATATCCAGGCGATGTGAAATTAATCACACTTTCGGCTGGACATTGCTCTGATACCACAATGTAACGCCCCGAACCCTTAAACCCGGGTCCAGTGCGTTATGCCTAATAAAATCCTAATAATCCATAATTCATAAAATACGCAGCGGAAAACATAAACATAATCTCCATATAACATAATACCAGAGTTTACTAATTCTAACTATAATTCATAATAAATCATCCACCACCTGCATTTCTATAAATCTACATAACTCCCCAAACATTTCAGTATTTTCACAATCATTCCTTACTCAACAGTGTCTTAAAACATAAAGACATAAAATATAAATATTTACATTCTCCAAAATTAACATAGAAATATACTCTTTTACTTTTCTATTTCCCCATAATGTTATAAAAACCTCGAGCTCTCAAAGCTCGATCTTGAGGAAATCCTGAAAAAGATAAATTTATATTTGGGTGAGACATATTTCAGCAAGGGAAGAAACAATATATTAAACACAGCGTGTGGCTAACATGAGGTATATAGATATCATTTTAAATACATTCGCAAATCATTCTCATAACATTAAAACCATTTTCTGAACCTAAACTATCACATGCAAAGATTTTACCCACGAGATTACCTAAAGATAGGGGTGATTACCCGTCCATACAAGTAGCACCAATTTACTCTGATACTTAGGTAATCCTAAGGTCGCCATTAAAATATATCAGAGCACTCACCTTACTCACTAAGCCCTAAAATGTAAGATTAATCGCGTACTTACGCATTTAACAATAGTTTACCGGCAAAGGCCCTAAGGATAGGGAAATCTACTTGCCTATACAAGAAGGTTCCCTCTGCCCTAGTATGCTATGCAACTATTGCCACATCTGAAACTATTAGTGCACTCGCCTTACTCAGCAAGCCCTCAAGCGAAGAGTACGTCCCGCCCAATCGTAACATGTTTTATGTACATACATATTTCCATACATACTTCTAATATCATAATACATTATCTTTCTGTCATTATTCAATCATTCACATCATTTTATGTTTATAATTTAACATTTTATTGCGTTTCACTTTAAGTGTCTCTTTCCCATTTTACATTATTTATATTTCACATTTAATTTTCATTTCATTTATTTCCCTTTTCATTTCATTTCATTTCATACCCAAAATCTTTCAGTTATTTTACCCAACATCTTTCAACTGTTTTACCCATTATTTTTCAGTTGTCATACATTTACCCAACATCTTTCAGCTGTGTTACCCAACATCTTTCAGCTATTTTACCCAATATTTTTCAGCTGTTTACCCAGCATTTTTTTTCAATTATTTACATGGTTGCATTAACACACACAAGCAACGTAATTCATATCATATTTTATTCACAATGCATTACTTACTTAACCTGCATATGATACCCCATAAATGAAAGACTTAAAAAGATTAGATGTTATTACCTATATCAACAAAGTGTACCTTTCTTTTCGGGAGCTTTCTCATAAGAACTCCATAGTTAAATGTGCTTGACTTGGAGCAATCTTGGGATGGGTCACCACCTGAGAAGTTTTCTCAGGAAGTGTGTGAGTGAGGACAAAACATACTGAAAAGGACACGTGTTGGTTTGTGAGGCCAGTCATTAGTCCGATAAGGCCCGCCCTCCTGTTGTCTGGTCTAGATGGAGGAGGAGAGACGCAATGCTCCCTGATAGACCCAGGTTGGGGCGTTACAAATGGTATCAAAGCCAACACCCAGCCGGAAGTGTGATGAAATTCACATCGTCTGGGTTTAAAAATGTGGGTTCGTAACAAGGACGTTGTGTTCTATAAGTGGAGGAGAATGTGATACCTCATACATGAAAGATTTAAAAATATTAGATGTTACTACCCATATCAACAATGTGCACATTTTCTTTTCAGGAACTGTCCTATAAGAACTCCATAGTTAAGCGTGCTTGGCTTAGAACAATTTTGGGATGGGTGACCACCTAGGAAGTTTTCTCAGGAAGTGTGTGAGTGAGGACAAAACACACTGAAAAGGACACGTGTTGTTTTATGGGGCCAGTTATTAGTTCGATAAGGCCCGCCCCCTGTTGTCTGGTCCAAGTGGAGGAGGAGAGACGCAATGTTCCCTAGCAGACCCAGGTTGGGGCATTACACTGCATCTCATGCATTTAACATATATTTGCATAGAATCTTATGCCACACAAATTAGTAATGAAATTCATACATTGTCTGTAAAATACGCCAACCAACATTTAACGTTTATATATCGAAAATACCTTTCATTCCTTACATAATTACCCTGAAAATATTTTTTCACTTTTATTAATTCATTTTTGCATATACATATCTAATAAACAGCCCTAAGCTCGAAAAAATATAATTTAAATAGTTGGCATTTTAAGCTCATACCGAAACATATACACGTATATATAACACAATTTATTTTCCATTAAATTCATAAAAATTATGGTTTAATATATATTTTTTCTCTTACCTGGTTTCTTGAACTACGCCAACGGGGACTCTGAAAAATACCTGTGGTGCTCACTTAGACCTTGAATTAAAAATCCTAATTCCAATAAATCAATCCTAAATAAAATACTATTTTAATATTTCCTAGGCCCTTAAATACCTAATAAATAATTATACCCTTAAATATAGTTAATTTGCCAAATTTCTCAAATCCCACTCTCGCTTTGGAGTGGGGTCTAGAAACCCCAATTGAAACTTTACTTATGTCAAAATGACGACGATCACGACTAGAACCCCATGGTAGAGTCTGATCGTCGATTCAACAGCAGATTTAACGAGAAATTAAGAAATTAGGGGAAAATTGCCTTACCGTAGAAATGGTGCCTACGCCACTCCCACGACAAATCCACTCTAGTGGAAATGTTAGCGGCAGAATTAGGAATCCAACGACATCTTCTGTTTCTCGATCGGTCGAATATTCGTCGAGAAATGAAGGGAGAGAGAGAGACGGAAACGGAGAGTGGACGAGTGAGACAGAGAAAGAAGAAGAGAGTTATGGAGAGGGAGAGACGCAAGTCCTTCTCTAAGTTTTCCTCTTTTTCTTCTTTTTCTTTTTCTTTTTCCTTACTTCAACTTAACTTATCATGTGATAATAATAATAATATTATATATATATAATCACCATTTTACTTAATTTAATTAATTCAATTTAATAATATTTAGTTAACTAATTAATTAATCAATAATTACTCTTAATTTTTCCTACTATTTCTTTTTATTTATGTATATAATACATTAATTTAATAATGCTTAACTAACTAATTAATTAATTAATTAATTTTTAATTTTTTTCCCGGGTTATTACAAAGTCAACAAGAAACCCCAATTTCCCCAACAGAAACTGAGATAATACATGAAACCCCTATTTTCCTAAAAACTGCAAACCTAAACATCCCGTAATTTCACCTGATAGAATTTCCTAAATAAGTATTCCAAATGTACATATCATCGTAAACCATAGTTTCACTGATTCAGATTTCAAAAATAGCTGATATAAATAAAATCCCCATACCTTTTCCCAAAAATCAAAACATGAACCTAAATAGTCCAAAACAACAACACGGGATCCCCAAAACCTAAAAACCAAAGAATACAACTTCAATACAATCATATTTACCACAGATCTACTGAACCAAAAATGATTTTAGACCCTTACCTTGATTTTACAGGTAAAGCCTAGAAATCCTCAAAATAAAGATCCGATCCGCTATAATCGTAGAGATTCTCCCCCTGATCCACGTAGTAAGTCGAATCATTGATTCGGGTAATAGGCGACTAGAGATCTTAGAGAGAGAGTCTGGTTCGAGTATAGAGAGAGAGAGGATTTGAGTTTTCTTAACCATTAAGCAACACAAATTCAACTTATAGACCTTTGACCCAACCAGCCTTGTCGATGAATTGGAACTCTCGTCAACGAGTAGAAGAAGGGCGTTCGTCGACAACGGAGTTGGCCTTGTCAACGAACCTAAGATTCCAAAATTCCAAAAATCTCTCGGTATTATCTCGTCGACGAGCCTTTGAATTTCGTCAACGAGCCATAGAAGAGACTTCGTCGATGAGAGAAGGAGTCTCGTCGACGAGCCCTGCTGTTTTCACCTTTTTCAAATTCCTTCCCCTTCTCTTATTTATTTAATCCATATTTCTCGGGTCGGGTTATTGCAATAGCTATCATCCCAGAGGGATATATCCCATTCTTGTCCGTCTATTTTATGCAAACCTTGGATAGGACGACCAGGGATGCTACTCCCGGGGTCTTTGAGACTGACATACAATTTGACGACGGTTATCTAGCTAAGATTTCAACACCAGAGAGGAGATTTTGACTGCCCGACTCGGTCTCGACTTAGATTAACGAGCAGGATTTTCACTGTGAGTACCTTTGTGAATTTGGTTATGACTAATCCTGTGGTTGATCTTAGTCACACCCCTAGCTATAGGTCGCTGACTCTAGAAGCTAAAGTTGTGCACCACCTAATCTCCTACAACATCTTGCTTAAGTTTGGGTCTAGGGATCATGTTTCATACTAAGACTACTTCGTGATGTGGGGCCTCTTTTTAAGAAAGAAGTTGGACTTGCCTAGACTGATCTTAAAGTGGATGTTTGTGAAGACTATGAGCAAGAGGATTATTCTACCATACGGAGGCATCTTGACTAAGATTTTTGTCAAAGAGAGAGTCATCAGAACTCCGTACGTAGTATTGAAGAAGATAAAGGGCACTGGCACCTTCTCATCCACGACCCTGAAGCTGATGGGTTATGAGCTGACTAGCAACATGTGGTTGCCTACCAAACCCGAGAGAGGACCGATGTAATAACCGAAAAAAAAAAGAATAATAATAATAGTTAGTATTAAAACGAAAGTGTTTCTCTGTTAAGATCCTTGATTCCATGTTTGATGCCTAAGAAAGACCTTGTCTAAGCGAGTGCTCAGAGACCATTGCGGCTCGGTCGCTTCTTGGAGGTCGGCTTGGTCAAAATGGAATTTTATAGGATAAAACAGAGTAGACACTATTTATATACGTAAATAAGTATATAAAATAATGTTTTGACTGACATAATTTGTAGAAATATGTGATAAAATAATAATAATATAAGTATGATATGCGGGGCCCACAAGACTATGTGGGGCCCACATGAGTTCCGAAGTCATGTAGAGGTTTACACAAGTCTCAAAGCAATGTAGGACGCATAAAATCGTATGAGGGTTATTCGAGTTACGTAAGATCAATTTGGGTCTCGAAGTTATGTGGGGCCCACAAGACCATGTGGGGCCCACATGAGTTCAAAATTCAAATTTAATTCTTCTTCAAAAATAAATAAATATTAAAAATAGTTTAAAAGTAATAACAATGATAATAATGATTAAGAAAAATAATAAAATAATAAATTAACTAATTGATTAATTAATTAGGTAAGTAATTAATTAAAATTTATTTAATGGGAATGGTGGCAAGTACTCCCACATGGCCTCCATCCCCATCCCATACTTAACCCATTCCTTGCCCATCCCTAGCTCACTCTTTAATTTTAAAAAAATTATAATTTCACCCCTCTCCCCACACTTTTATAAATTCCATTTCTTCCCCAAAATTTTCCTATAAATAGGGAGCTCTCAACCTTCATTTTTCACAACAATTTTCTAAGGAAGAGAAGGATTAGTGAGTGAAAGAAATTGTCGTGGAGAGAGAATTTTTGAGTAAGTTCTCAATTACCCACTCTTTCCGATCTCATTTTTTAGAGATAGTTACAGTGTTTGTAAGGAAGAAGGTAAGTAAATTTTGATTATGTTAGTTTTTTTTATTTAAAATTTATACCCGAGTTTATTTTATAAGTAAATTTCAATTATATTAATTAGTTCCATAAAATTTTCATGAGTTTATTTTTACGCATATTTAATTATACCAGTTCTATCTTTAATATACTTGCATCAATTTTTGGGTTAAGAAATGTTCTAATCTTCTTGGGTAAATTTTCAGCATTTCTTTCTATTCAAAAATAAAATTATATATATTTTTAACACAAAAATTGTGTGGCATGAGTTTATTTCTATGTTGTATTTTTTTATGAAAATATGAGTAAAGATGAGATTTTCACGATATTATTTTAAATTGTATAAATTATAATAAGATGATTTTAAAACCCCTTATGGCAATGAAAGTTCAAAGTTACAGATGCTTGGTACCGCAACTTAAAGTTTAAATGGATCAGAGTGCACCCACACTGTTTACAGAGTGATTATTTATGTTAGTAGATTTCTCCTGAGTGCACACCTAGTTCCGGACCAGGACTTAATAAGGAAAATTTCACTTAAACTTTACGTACGTTGATTTAGTTTGGTCGGCCAGCCAGCTAAGTCCAGTTTTCGGACTGCACAACCCAGTCATGGGGGTAAAAATGACTTACGGCAAATAGGCATAAAGGTAGTTTTTATAATATATGTTTATACATATTTAATTACGTATACAAAGTTACTGATGATTTGAAGAAAATTTGTAAGTTTACGTGAAAAGGATCATTCTGGTGCTTAAATGACAATCTAAGGAAAACGTATAAGGAAAAGTATATATATGTTTATCATTAAATATTTTTATAGTTTTAAAGTTAAAAGTTTAATTTAACAGTTTTAGTATATGATTATAAAATTTTACTGTTATAATTGATGACAAAAGTTTTATGCAGAAAATTTTAAATTTATATTTATTCTAAAAGAAATTTGAAGTTATATTATTAAATATTGTTTTACAAAATTTTAAAAAAACTCATTTTGACCACACACTAATAATAATCTTATTTACTTATTGAGTGTTGTTTCACTCCAATCATATTTTTATTTCAGATAACTCTGAAGGGCATGTCGGAAATCAGGCTTAACAAGTATGAGGGTGGAAATAGAAAAATAAAAATTGATTAGAAATATTAGCATGATGTCAGATATTTATGCTTGTGTAATTTTTCTTCTTTTGAAATAAATAATTGTAATATGGATAATTAGTGCTCTGATTTAATAATAATTGAGTTTATTTGCTTCCGCTGTAAATCAATGGTAAAAAGTTAATATCTCAGACCCTTCGAGATTTGGGTGTTACAACCAAGGCCTCAAGAGGTTCTTCAGGATCAACCCCACATGTCATCTAATGCTGAGCTTATGGCAGCTATCTTTAGTCTCATTGTATCCTTTAGTGAGTTTAGGACTTCTATCCAGGGCGAAATTAGGGAGCAGGCCTTTTCATCCCAGGCGAGGCATTCTGAGTTTTACGCCGAGTTCTCAGAGTTCCAATCTATGGTAAAGACAAACTTCCACATCCTCGGTGAGCGTTTGAGGGAGATGAATTGTAACGACTCGAATAATAATGAGATTTAAATAAAAGGAAGGGAAATGGAAACCGAAAACAAAAGGAGGCAGTCGACGACATTGCATTTTGAAAGGAAAAATAAAAAAGAGATCATCAGGACTTCGTCGACGAATCCCCTGTATTCGTCGATGAAGGCTTAAGAAAATTCGTCGATGAAGACTGAATTTCGTCGATGAAGAAATACCGAGAAGCATTTTGAGCCGACTGAATTTCGTCGATGAAATTTGTGAAGGACTCGTCGACGAATGACGTGGCTTGTCGACGAATCCTTTGCTCTATAAATATGAAAAATCCGAGTTTATCTTCATTATTAAGCAAGTTTCACTCCTCTCTCTCCTCCCTTTGGTTTTCTCTCTCTCTCTCTCATCATTTTTGGGCCAGATATACGTCGAATCGACAATCCGAAGTCACCATGACGCTCCTGGCAAAGTTCTCTACGAGTTTGCTGGAGTGGATCGTTGGAAAAACGAAATTGAAAATCATCCCTGAGTTGAGGTAAGACTTTTTAAGCCGTATTTGGTCTTGCGATAGTTATAGGAAATGATGTACGCATGAAAATACCAAAGTTTAATACTGAGAATTTTCAGTTTCAGAGTATTAGTCAGAAAATCCTACGGGAGTTAGACTAGATTATTTTAGGGGCTTTCTCAGAAGCCAGGTATGAGAATAAATTAAAGCAATTATTTTCCATGCAAATTGTTATTAATTATGAGTAAATCTATTTTTAGAAAAGCATCTGTTATATTTGTTTATTACGAATGAAACGTATGATTGGGAAAATACGACTATGATGATAAAATGTATATGTATGTATGAGATGCCAGAAAATCACGATTTTAGAATATAAAGTATGACTTTACACAGCATATGTGTGACATGAATATTAATTTATGTGAAATGTAATATGATAAGAATGATTTTATGAGCAAAGCATGTTTTTCAGGTACTATGAAAAGATGAGTTATGTTGTGATGATTTGACAAATATATGATAAATGATTTATTTTTAGAATGTATATACCTGAAATGAATTTGGCGCGAGACCATATTTATGTTATTGGCAAGAGGCCATATTTATGATTTTGGCGCGAGGCCATATTTATGAAAATGATTGGCACGAGGTCGCTATTATATCATGTATTATATGTTATCAGAATCCGTATGTTAGTTTAGTTCAGTTCAGGAGCTCGGTACCGTAGCTATATGTAGATCAAATATCTACGTTCAGATTAGTGCTAACCATCCCACGAGGGGATAAGAGATGGATAGTCGATGTGGCTTTTTAGTAGAGTGTAGACGTCCACCTGAAAGTCCGGACCAGGGTGTGGCGGGCCCATTGTACTTACAAACATATTTGACTCGGCAGTGGTTGGCTAACCATTGTCGGGTCCCGCCTTCGAGCTACACAACTCGTCATGGGGGGTAATACATGACACCAGCTAACTATTCATTCTGACTATATGTTTTCATTATTATCAGTATAACAGATGTTTTATGTATGATATGACTTATTAGAAAATACGAAAGCATGTGATTTTCAGTATGATATGATGAACGTTTATGAAATATGAAATGTACTATATTCGTATAATTGCATTAAATATTCATGTTGCCACACAGCTGTATTTAGTTTATTTTCCCTTACTGAGAAGTTTCTCACCCTCGAACTTAATATATATTTTTCAGGAAACCCAGAGGGACCGGTGGGTCTAGACCACCGTTGAGTTAGGGATATTACCCTGATAGGAGGGTAAGATTTTGTATTAGGGTCAAAATTATTTTGTGTCTGATCATAGAGTTATTTTGATGTTTATGAGAATGTATATAAACACAATTATATGATGTTGTAGTAAACTCTGGTACTATGCTTGATGGATGAATGATTTTAATTTTATGATTGCTGCTGCTTAGGTTTCCACTGTGATTGATAGGTGTCCCCGTTACCCACGAGTTCGGGTTGACTTTTTCATTTTTTATGTTATATTTCTTATTTAGAAATTGTGATTGCTATATGAATGATGAGGATGATGGTGAGGAGCAAATGGACGTGAGCGGCGACGAGGAAGGGCCTGATGATGGAGAGGCTTAGAGGAGGTTTTGAGGATAAGCTATTATCCAGCTTATCTATCTTATCTTTTACATACATACATCTGGGTCTGTAACAACTATACAGTTTTATTTTTGCTTTTTGCTTTACATTCTCACCACACTCACACACAAATACGTATATTTATTGTTTTGTGGTGATTGGTTTCATTCTATATATGATGGCTTGCATGCATGTTTTTTTTAAAAATGTCTTTGATTATTATATTTTCTTGATTGATGCCTCCTGCATAGCAAATGCAATTGATGTTTATTGTCTGCTAATAGATATGTTAGGTTTTCGTATGCTCAAAACTAGATGATGTAATGTTTGCTTGAATCCTTTTTATGCAGGTTTATATGGGAAATGTCCTGTTTACAGACGACATGCTGCCAAATTTTCGCTTGACATTTTTCCAAAATATTCAAAATTTTTGCTAAAATATTGATGGACGTGCATGCAAAATTTGTTTCAAATTTTAAATTTCTTGCACTTAGTTCTATTTAATTTGAAACATCTAAAACTTGTGCATGTACTTAAATGTTTAGTAATAGGCAGGTATTCATGGGAAAAAGTGTATTTTTAGATGAAATGCTGCCAAAATTTTCTCAAATTCACTACACACATCCTATGTTTTTATAAAAACTGAACATGTTGAACTTAAGTTGTATTTCTAGAACATCATCTTTATGAATATTCTCAGAATGATCTGTTATAACTTACTTCAATTTTTTTGCTAGACTTAAATTCAATATTTTGTAGCAAATTGTATCCCCAAGGCATTTGTTGACTATTTCAAAAGGGGGATTCTTTCAAAAGATAAATTTGCATGAAATGATCTTAAAAGATAATCTTTTGTCATGCTCTGTATTTATAAATTTTTAAAACACTTGTGTCATACGCTCAAGTTGTAAGAATAAAGAGAATGTACAATCTGAGGGAGGGCCACTTAATTTAGAAATATACGGCTCTGAAATATTAAATATTATCTCATAATATCACTACTATACTCTATATTTTGAGGGAATGTGTTTCAATCATTGTGTTTTGCATGATTATATCATCATTTGCGTTGATCAATATTGAACTATTTGAGTTGTTGAATGTAAATTGTTGTATATTATTTGTTGAACTCAAACAGGTCACTTAAGTACAAATTTATTTCGAGAAATGCTTCATTTTCAAACAGCATGCTACCAAAATTTCCAAAAATCTTCCCAATCTATATCTTATATCTAAATGATTGTTACTCATTGTTTGCCCACATGTTATAATTCTTTTATTTTAACCATTTTTGCTATTGTCAAAAGGGGAAGAAAATGCAAAACTGGGTACATTGGGTACATTAGTTATGTAACGCCCCAGACCCGCCACGTGGGGCCCGAAGTGTTATGAAACCGACACACGTCTTTGATACCATTCACGCATCGAAAATAATAAAATAACCTGAACAAAATATACCAGAGTTCTATACTTACACATACAGATCCATAATAATTACAACCTAATTCTTCATATTACAAAGCCTGAATAAAATATATGACATAAAAACTAAAACATATCTGTTCTGGTACCACTCACAAACTACCCCGTCCTGGAGCAATCTAAACTCGATCACCTAGATAACTTGAAAAGATTAAGTCAACGACGGGGTGAGACACCTCTTAGTAAAGAAGAAATAGTTTGTAACAGTATGTGACTGAAGTGTTTAGTATATAATTAAAATATTCATACAAAAGCGTTCACAATCTACTAGTAGCCAAAATCACACGCTCATAATCACACTATGGTCAATGTCTTTGTCATCCAATCACGTGCCCACATTCATAAATATTTTACTGATAATTCCCGAGAATAAGAAAGTCTACCCACCCATACAAGTAGATTTCCTCTGCTCTAATGCTAACACCAAGGCACTCACTTTTCTCAGTAAGCCTTCGGGTTATATATCTAGGTAAAGTTACCGAGAATAGGGAAGTTAATCCGCTCATACAAGTATCTTTCTTCTATTCTAGTATCCACAAATAATTACCAGAGCACTCGCCTTCCTCAACAAGCTCTCGGGTGGAATAATATACTTTATCCAAAATACCTAATTAATTAAAGCCACACGCAGCCAACCATATTCGTTTCGCAGAACTCCACACATAAACAAATCACAATCAATCCACACAGGATGAACATAAAGTCTTCAATCATAACCACACAGGGTCTATATCCACACAATATGTAATTGTCCACATAGGACTAGGACTATACACGGTTCGATTTTGGTGGTCATAACCGAAAATTGAACCAAAATTTTTGGTTTTGGGATTTTCGAACCAAAACCAAAATCGAACCGAAATTATACTTTAATTGAAAACTGAAAATGTGGCGATTCGATTGCGGTTTTAAACCAATTTTTTTTACAAAAAAAATAACCTTTATTTTTCATAAAGTTGTTAAAAATTTATTGAGCATTTTAATTTTTTATAGGGACTCATAATTTTAACAAAATAAAATCTGTTGAACACTTTTAACAAAAATAACCTTTATTTTTCATAAAATTCTAAAAAATTTATTGAGCATTTTTATTTTCTATAGTGGCTCTGTAGTTATATTGCATGCTATATTTTTACTAGCCATATTATATATATATATATATATATATATAATCGATTTTTTAGTTTTTTTCGATTCGGTTTCAACATAAAACTGAAACCAAAATTGAAACCGAACATTTTTATTTTTGGAAACAGCAATCGAAATAAAAAATCGAAAAATCGAACCGTTTCTAGTTTCAGTTCGGTTTTGGTCCGATTTTCGATTTTTCAGTAATTTTTGTACACCCCTACACAAGACTACTAACACACATATTATACACATCCACACAAGACTCGTCCACACAAGACTATCAATTACAACATACATGTCCACACAGGACTAACCAATCACATAGATTACACGATCCACACAAGAGAAACCAATCACACAGCATATATGTCCACACAAGACTGATCAAACCACATAGATTACAAAACAAACACTTCATTCATGGTAAATAGGTCAACAACTTCCTCATATCACTGTCAATGTTTACCTCCCAATATATACACCCATATAACGACCTCCTCATACCATTGCCAACATTATATCGTAATTTACATGAACCATAACACAAATCAATAACCAACTTGATCAATCAATCACATCCACACAATTACCACAGTATACACAATCATCCAGTATTTGCAATTAACTAGCAAAATCAACCAATCAAAAGTCAAAGCCAAACACTATTCGCAATCTCAATCATTCAACTTTCCACAATGCTCACTATCATTTAATTAACAAAAATGGTTTCAACCACACGATTTTTCCCAATATAATATACATATATATATATATATATATATATATATATATTCAGTATTTTCAATACCAACATGTTTCAGAAAAACTATACCTGAATATGTAGAAATTATACCCAAAATTAGTCGTTTAAAATTATTAAAAAGCTATTATAAAATATTTCCCCTTACCTGCTCCTCAGGATTCCTGCCTAAAATTAACAAAACGAGACCCTATATTCCAAAAACTCAAAATTCCTCAAATCTCAGAAAAATACCAATATAATACTTCCCAGGCTCCAAATATCTCAAAATAATAATAAAACCTTAAATTATTTTACTTACCCTAGTTTTGGGATGTTTCCCAAACTTCTCTAATCAAAAATCTGCTCCGCCTATATTGCAGAGAATCTTTCCAAGAGTCTCATGGTAGCTTCCGATTGTTGAACCGAGCTAAATTCGGCCCGAAATCAAAGATAGAAGGCAGATGAGCCGTGGGTAGAGAGAGAAAGTGAAGGAGAAATAAAATTCCTACGCTGAAATATGATTTTTGCCTATTTATAAGCAATTTGCCATATGGCCCCGTCGACGAGCCCGAGAACACCACTCGTGGATGAGATCGAGATCTCGTCGACGAAATTTAGGTATTAAAAACCCTCTCTCAGTAAACCCTCGACGACGAGACAAACATATTCGACGACAAGGCTCTATAGTTTTCTCGTTAACTAGAAAATCCAGCTTGTCGACGAACACCTATTTATTTCCCTTTAAATATTTCTTTTCCCTTTTTCCTTTTATTATCTTTCTTATTATTTTAAATAGTCAAAGTTTTTCGGGTCGTTAGAAGTTAATTGAGCTTTCAATTCCCTTTATACATATTGTCATGAGGAGCCTTTCTTGACTGTACCCACTTTTACATAGAGTATTTGTCATCATAAAAAAAGGAGAGATTGTTGACCTAATTGGTTATATCTTGTTTTGATAATGACAAATATACTTGATACTAATGTTTGCCCTGAACTTGCATGCAGGTTCACTTTACGCATTGAATTGAAAAGAACACTATATCATGATGGCGTATGGTGACCTAAAAGAAGATTGAAGAATATTGTGCTTAATTTGTATTTGTATTTTTATATTCTTCTTTCCGGATTGTAATTCAATATGGTCTATAATAACTACATCATGCATGATAGGATTGTGTACTCAAGTTGTCTTAGATTGACCTTAGGTTCCCACACTTAGTGCACGAAACCTCACTATAGTTCACATGTCATCAGGGGTAAAATTATAATCAAGTAATGAACCTTAGGCTAAAATCATAAGGGCTTCGAGCGACCAAACCAGATAAGTCAAATTGCCTCGGTTGACCGAACCGTGGACTAGTCAAATAGTTGACCTAACTTCGAGCGACTAAACACAAATGACTTCACCATCCACGATCAACCGAACTCGTACCCTGTCCTTTCCCAACAACTCGGGCACTCGAACCACACGTTCAAAATACCCCCAGGCGACCGAATGTTCAAGTTCGGTAGACCGAACTTGAGACTAGGTGATCGAATCTCAGACAGAATGAAAAATCATCTTGGTCAACAAACCGAACCCTTAATCAGGCACCCAAACTTCAAAATTACCTTTTTCTATTGTCTGTTCAGGTGACCGAACCTATGGCTTGGTCTACTGAAACTCTCGGGTTGGCCAAATTTTTTCCACAATTAATTGGGGTTAAATAGTGTTAATTTCTTAAACATATTTTAAACAATTTTAATAGTTCCCTAAATGTCTCCAACGGTTATAATTTTGACATTCTCTATATATATGGGTTTATTTACACAATTAATGTGTGAATAGAAACATCATTGAGCCAAAAATCTTCTGAATTTTTAAGAGTATATTTTTCCTATACTAGGTCAAATACACTCCTCCTTTGCTATTCCCCTGAGAAATCAAGTTTTTAAAGAATATTCTTGAGTGATTCTAATACTTAAACTCTTTTGGTTATAAATTGAGTTATTGTTTTTGATTGAAAGTTTTAGTTAGGGTTCCCCCCCCCCCCCTCCCCCGATTTAACTAATAAATCTTTGTATGGAAAAACCTTTGTAGCTAGTGAGTCTTTGCATCTTTGTTGCAAGACTCATCAAGCTTGTGGTTTTTAGTTGTGCAAAATATTTTTTATAAGCTCACTTATTCTTTAAATATCTCTTGAGCTTTTATTTTGAGAAAATTATTTTTTAGATATTATGAATATTCTAGTTGGAACTCTTTGAACTTGTAGTGATTGATTTACATTGATACTTTATTTCAAAGATTGTTTGGAAATACACTATAGGCCATGATTGTACATTAACATCGGTATGAGTGTTTAACACATGTTATTGGCACTGAGCATATGTACTATCATCTGTGAGTGCATATTTATCTAGACTGTATTGTGATATACACATTTGCTTGATTAGAAGCACTTCATTTGTATTCAAAAACTATATTGATTATTGTATTCCAGGAGCGGGCTTGAAGAGGGAGGCTTGCCCTAATAAAAGTCCCGGATTGACTTTGACCCGTTAGGAAAACTAGGTGCACCATCCTGGTAAGGTGTTGCATTAGATGTCACTCCACCCGTGAAGTGAGCCCTTAGTGGCTTGTAAGCCAAGACGAGAACGTAGGTAGGATTGACCGAACACCGATATCATATTCGATGTCAAGTTTACATTTCCTGCATTATATTCTGCTTTGTGCTTGATTTAATTTCCTTACTGAATATACCGCATTTCTGATTAGCACGATCTTGTATTTGATTGGGAAATATTGGAATTACGTTATATGTTCTAAAAGGTGATTAATATATCATATCTGCAATTTCATATATACTTAGACTGCTCCTAGGTTATGTTATACTGTTGCTAGATTAGTTGAACCTAGGTTGCATTATACTGTTGCTAAATTAGTTGAACGTAAGAGGAAATTTTTAAATCTCCAATTCACCCCCCTCTTGAGATTGCACCAAAGTCAACAAGACAGATAATAACTCAAAGTAAAACCTTGATGTACATCTATTGTGATCAGAAAATTTCTAGATTTTTCTCCTACAATCCTAACGTTAGTCATTACTCTATCACACATATCCTTAATAACTTCAGTATATCTACTACATACCCGTTTCATTTATAAGACTTACTAAATAATTTCCCTAGGTATTATGTTATACATTTTCTCTAGGTCACTAAAAACCATGTGCAAATCCCTCGTCATTTTCCTAAACTTTTTCATTATTTTTCCTAAAAGACAAATAGCTTCTATTGTCAATCTCCAAGGCATAAAACCACCATTAACACCCCTGCAGAAATACCCTCAAATTATCCATAACCCCTAATTAACATAATAATGCACTCATACATATGAAATTAAAGGAAGAAAGAATCCAAACCCTAGAAATCAAAAGTAAAATTGAACAATTTAAAGAAAAATTAGAAAAAGAAGTCTGTTCAAATTTACCAAATCCATTTTGGTCAAGGAAAAAGCATATGGTAAAATTACCTTATGTAAAGGAATTTTCAGAAGATAAAATACCTACTAAGGCAATACCAATTCAAATGAATCAAGAACTACTTGAATATTGCAAAAAAGAAATCAAAGATTTACTTGACAAAAGATTAATAAGAAAGAATGGTCTTGTTGTGTCTCAACCAAAAATCAAATTGTTTCAAGTTAATGTTAGATTTTTGGGACATAATATCTATTAAAATACAATTACTCCAATACAAAGATCAATAGAATTTGCAAAAAAAGTTTTCAAATGAAATTAAAGACAAAAATCAATTGCAAAGATTTTTAGGCTATCTTAATTATGTTGCAAACTTTATTCCTAACTTAAGAATAATTCTCAAATCATTATTCAATAGGTTAAAGAAAAACCCATTAGCATGGTCTGATGAGCATACTCAAACAGTAATTAAAGTCAAAACTTTAGTCAAAAGTCTACCAACCTTAGTCTTCCTAACCCAAAGGCTTTCATGATTGTTGAAATAGATGTCTCTGATGCAGGATTTGGAGGTATTCTTAAACAAATGATAGGATCAAAAGAAACATTAGTTAGGTTTCATTCAAGAGTCTGGTCTAGTCCTCAAATCAATTATTCAACAGTTATTGTCGATCTCCAAGGCATAAAAACACCATTAACACCCCTACAGAAATACTCTCAAATTATCCATAACCCCCAATTAACATAATAATGCACCCATAGATATGAAATTAAAGGAAGACATGTCTCTACCACTATAAAAGGATACTCCAAAATGAGGTAAGTATCTCATTCTCACACATTCTCTCTTATTGTTGCAATCTAAACCTCCCACAGTCCCTAACTTAGGCATTGGAGTGATCCCCCGGAATACACCCTAGGTCCTCTAAGCTATTCATAAACAAGACCCAACAATAATTTACTATGGTTTTCCTGAAATCGTCACCCCAGGAAAATCACAGAAACAATCACGAAATTCTTGCCTTCAGGCTGCAAGTTAGAACCTTAAACTCCAATCCCATCCTTTAACAACAATTGATTCATATCTCAATCTACCCATCTCCTATTTTCCTCAAAATTTACTCCTATACTCTGGTATTGTATTCCTTTGTTTACTAAAGTCTGCAGAACCTAACAACCTAAGCTCTAATATCAAATTGTGACGCCTCGATTTTTCATACCATTTAAAAAATAAAATAAAATCATCGATATTAATTAAATCATACACATCAAACATCACATCAGCCACGTCAACAACTCTGATACCCATGGGTTGGATGGTGAAATGAAAGATTGATAAAGATGGAAAGCCATGAGTTACAGACGCGTGGTTACTGAGGATACTCATGGGCTGGATGGAAATGAAAGAATAATGAAAATTGAGAAATGAAAGAATAATGAAATATGAGAAAGGAAAGAATGATGAAAATGGGAAATGAATGTGTGAGTTAATAATATAAATAATGTAAGCGAAGTAAAACATTCCTTCTGAGGGCTTACTGAGTAAGGTGAGTACCCTGATAAGTATCAGTTGTAACCGAACCCGAGTTATTTGGGTAAGGTTGCAAACGATATCAGAGCAGAAGAGAGTTACATGTATGGGCGTGCAATCTCCCATATTTTTAGAAACTTCACCGAGAAATATGGGTTGCATGTGAATAAACTTAAGAAATGGAAATAAAGCTTTCAAAGCTTGTATTGTATATTTATATGACTCCGAGCATATATCAATAATTTATTCCATCTTACTGTGATTTGTCTCACCCAAATATCTAAACATTTTAGGAAATCGAGACAGACTAGGTGATAGAGCTCTGAGATAGTGGGGAGCTGGTACCCTGATATACTAGGTGAGTGTATGAGCGAGGGATGTATGTTTCCCCTAGAGTCTTGTTGTTTTTGATAATATATTTAGATATGTATATATATCTAGATGGATAGTACTCTAGTATATGTATTCGTTGTGGTATGTAAATATGTTGACTTCCGCTATTAGGATTATTTTGTATGACTGTATACCCAATTCCTATTTCGAGTCGTATTATATTGATACGGTATTAGAATTTTTGACATGTCCGAAGTTTGATGATGAATATTTATTTTTAAAAAAAGTATGAAAAATCGAGGCGTCATAGAGAGACATGAGAGAGTAAGAGTAGAGAGAGAGAGAGAGCCCAAAACCCTAATTTGAGAAAGAGAGAGAGAGAGAGAGAGTTATAACGAAAGAAATATAAGCTTCCTTATAGACCCTCAGCCCACACAAATCCATCAACGGTTTTCCTGAAAATGTCGATGGTTTGGTCTCATACCAAACCATTTTTTTCTGTGTTCTTACATATAGGCTCTCAGTTGTCTGAAACTATCGACGGTTTCCCTAAACTCCCTAAAATCGTAGACGGTTTGGTCTTGTATTAAACCAAATTTATTATTATTATTTTCAGGTCCTTACAAATCACATGAACCAAAGTAGAAAGCGCTTCACACCAAAAACGAGGAGGAACAGATGATTCAAGTAAAAGGGTTCTTACCACATCAAGAAGGTGACGATTTTTTAACTCAGCAACACCATTTTGTTGTGGTGTCGAATGATAAGAACGCTAAGAGATGATCCCTTTGCTTTAAAGGAAGTCCTAAAACTCATTATACATGTATTCTCCTCCAAAATCAGATCACAAGATCTTGATGCTAGCAGAGAATTGAGTCTCACGAAGTACAAGGAAGCACTTAAAGACTGAAAAAACTTCTACCTTAGCCCATTGGAAGTAAACCCAAGTAAAACGATTAAAGTCATCAATGAAAGTAACAAAGTACTTATAATGAGAATGAGAAACAAAAGGTGCAATTCCCCAAACATCACTATGAATAATATCAAAACATTGTTAGGCATGAGATGCATGTTGAGGAAAAGGTAGAACTTTACTTTTTCCAAGTTTGCATATTGTACAATCAAAGGAAAGATTAAGAGAAGAACACGTTGTATTTCCCAACAAACCAGAATTAAAAAAGTACAAAGTACATCTGAGTTTGGGTGGCCAAGACATCTATGCCACATCTTATTTCCAGGATTTGCAACATTACATGCGAAAGAAAGTAGAGGATAACAAGGAATAATTGTGGAAGGAGAAAGGTGCAGAGGAAAGAGTCATCCCACTTTAGGCCCCTTCGCGATCATCTTCCCAGACACTTGATCCTGCACAACACAACCAGAACGAGAGAAATGAACATTACAATTGTTATCGACCAATTAACCAACAAAAAAAAAAAGATTTGTGGAGAGGTCAAAAGAAACAAAAACATCAGTTAAGGAAGATGAAAGATCACCAACGACATGGATAGGTAGAGAACTGCCATTAGCAGTGTTAATTTTTAGATTTCCAACATAATTTCAGACATTGGAAAGAGGAAAACAAAATTGGTCATATGGTTAAAGGCTCTGAAATCAAAATACCATGGTTTAGAAGAAACGTTAGGATTACCTAAGAGTCCAAAAGTAGAAAAAGCAGAAAGGATCATTCGTTGTACCATTTCAGAGGTGAGTGTATTTGGGTTTGCTAAGGCTGTAGGAGTAGGAACAACTTGCAAGGCAATAGGCAATGTAGTAGAACTAGAGGCACTAGCGGAGGCATGATAAGGAGTACCTTGCTTCCTTTCAGGGCGAATGGGACGAGCGGAGATGATATGTCCCTATTTCTTGCAGTAGTTACAAAACTTTTGAGGACAATCCCAAGCAATATGACCAAAGGCTTTACAGCTATAGCATTGGAGAACACGCGTGTCTCGACCCTTATTCCTCCCTTGTGCTGCATAAGCCACAGTAATAAGGGCACTGACAGTAGCCCAACATTCCATGGAAGCCTGAGTTACGAGACGCTGCTCCTCACGAAGAAGTTCACTCAAACAAGCATCCTGAGATGGTAATAGATGACGATTCATCTGATTAGAACGTGCAATGTCAAAGTCAGAACATAGCTTCATCAAGAATTGATCTCTCTTGCTTGTTTCATGCACTGCTTGAACAACAGAGAGAGTTGCAGTGGGAACATTTGCATAAACAATTTATGAATAAGTAGCCCGAAAGATTTTGAAAACCAGAAAAATATCCCTCAATAGAGAGACTTCCCTGTGTGAAATTAGCCATCTCATACTCCAATTGAAAACTCCAAGCCGCGTTGTCTTGATTATAAACCTTATGTAGATAATTCACATGTCAGTGGCAGTTTTATAAGGCCTCGGATTGAGAACAAGGTGAGGCTCAACCGAGACAAGGATCTAGGTTATAACTCGAGCATCCTTAATTACCCATTTAGACAGAGCCTCGCCTTCTCGAGGTGCGGGATCACTCCCATCAATATGACCCCACAAGTCTTTCCCTTTGACAAATAATTGAAACTAAAACTCCCAAGCAGAATAATTTTTGCCAGTAAAACAGACCCCGAAAGACTCGCTAGAAGACATGATTTAACCAAGATAAATACCAAAAATCATAAAAAAATTCCACCCACAACAAAAACACTGATCTCCTAGAAATTCCACAAAGAATATTCCACAAAAATGCAACACCTAGAACCCACAAAGAAGTTGCTGAAGATGCCAACAAACAAGAAATCCCAGCACCCACGAAGAGACAAAAAATCTCAGCACCGAAAAAGACAAAGGACCAAAAACCCACAAACTAAAAAAATATAAAACAAAAGTTCAACACATAGAACCCACAAACTCACCACAGAAAGCACACCAACAACCAAAACAAATACCACAAACTCACCAACCATGTGCCGAAATCCACAAGAGCACCAGCAGACAGTGCTGAAACCACCAACAAAAATCACCGAAATCCCAAAACACATACCCCTGAGAAAAAAAAATCCAAGAAAAAAAATTCAAGAAACAGGTAAGAAACTAGAAACCTGCTCCGATACCATATCAAAGTCAAAAAATCTTTTGGAAAAACTGACCATTCTCGATTCAGCCCTTTCTCATTATAAAGGCAAATCACCAATCTTTACAGGAAAGTAGTAATAGCCAATCTTTACAAGGAAAGTAGATATTATGCTATACAAAGGAAAGTCTTAACGTATTCCTAATATTCAACATCCATACATGGTAAATATATTGAGTACATCTAATATTAATAGCTAAATTATAAATAGGTAACAAAGACTTTGACACCTATGGGATGGTAAAAGGTTATTCGGATTTGGAATCACATATTTTCCTAACAGGCAAAGCTTAGGAAAACAGGGTTTTATTATTTTGATCTCCAAGTTATAGGTCACTTTTGTGTCTTCCAAAATGACCTATCTATTCTCATTATTTCAAGTGTGTTAGTTATCTTGTATTATAAATAAATAAATAAATAAAACCACAAGATTACTTTTTTTTTTCTTCCAAATAAAAGAGAGGAGTACAGACATGATCCCAACTATCTTCATGATTAAGCCCACTAATTGCCAGCTGCCTCAAGATAAACCACCTAACTCTGTTTTGATGGATATATCCAAATGCACGCTAGGTCGTATTTCTTAAGCCTAGTCACCTAACAGCAATTTCAGAACAAAAACCATAAAAATGCAGAATGGTAAAAATTTTAAAAATGAAAAATTTCAAAAAACATGCATTGGCCTAAATCTCTTAAAGACAAGGCAAACATTTGCAAATCTAAACAGTGTCTCTCACCTGGGTGAAAATCGTCACACTGAAGCAATGCCATTGGTTTTTTTCAAAGAAAAAAGGTGGAATACCATTGGTAAGAAATAAGAACAAACAAGAAAATGTTATTTAATCTTGTGGCGAAACTCATCTTGGATATGTAGACAGTATCTTAGATAACATTGAGCCTGATCAATTGAAAAAAGCAGGGAGAGAGAGAGAGAGAGGGTGGAGAGATATTCCTAAATATTGTGACATGCGGGTGTTTCAGGGACAAAGACACTCGAGTAAAAAATTTCAAGACAATCCTTTTCCTTCTCCTTCAATTTACTTCTGTATACCAATAAAAGTTAGGGGTTCATTCCCTTACCTCTTGCCTCCTTTGGGGCATGGACTATCGTAGGATCACACCAGAAATTTTAAGAAGTCACTTTCTAGGGTTCAAATTGTTTGACCAATACAAAACCCTTAATTTAAGAAGAAAGAATCAGCAAATCACATTCACAACTTCTCAAAGCACCATTTGTGCTCTTCTTCCCTTTACTGCATTCCCATTTTAATTATTCCCATGTGCAGCATGGAAAAGAGACACTAAAAAGAAAAGTGCTCACAGCTTAACAGCTCTGCCTTTGCTGAAGAAAACCATGATTAACATAGCACTATTGCACCAAAAATTGCAGAAAAAAGCACCCATTTCCTACTAGGGAGTTCATTTTGTCATATCATATTTGATTTGATACTAATGCCATAGTTCCAACATGTAAGGCTAGCAGATGGGTTCAGTAACAATGTTCTCATCTCACGGGTTGGAGAAGAGATCCATAACTAACATCACATTACAACTGTAAAATAATGCAGGAAAAGAACCTGTTCCTGGTAGAGGGTGCATTTTGACTTATCATCTTTGATTTGATACAACTGCTAGTTCCAACATGATGAGCTGCTTGATCAATAATTGTCATCGTACCTATCATCATCAATTATAAGCTACCAGAATCTTCATGGCTGGGCACCATTCAAGTTGCATCATAATCACAAATGAGAACACAAATGGTTGACGTGTGTGGAGGTCTATGGATCTCTACCATGTGATGAAGAACAGAGCAATGCACAATATGGGGCAAAAGAAATGCAGATTGATGGAGAGGAGAGGGTTGGGTTGTGCTTGTGTGGTTGAAGTTGATTGAGACATTTGGAATAGAACCAAAAGGAAATGTTATGTAGGACAGGAAGAAAGACCTTGGAAAGATATTTGCTAAAGAATAGTTAAGAAGAGTTGGGTCAAAGAATTGTTGGGTTAAGTTAGTAGTTTATTATGTGTTTAGTTTAATTAGTAGAGTATTATGTGTATTTAGGGGCTATTTTGTAGTATTTATGTTTTCTACAAGTTTGTTTGTAATTCATGTTGTTTCAGGGGTATATGTATAATTTCATGAGTTTAGTGGTTCTTATAAATAGTGTGTGAAAGTTATGTTGTAAGCACATATTGTTGAATTTGAATTGAAGTGAACATGAGTTTTCCCCTTGTATCTCCACTCTCCTCCCTTTCCCTTCTATTCTAATTTCTCCATGGTGCAGAACCTTGATGCTGCCCCTACAGTCTTGGAACAAGGGAGAACCAGGCAAGTACATCCCAAGCAATCTTGTTTTTTTAAAGTAAAAGAAATAATTCATTCAATAATATCATCTTAAAGAGTAAACTAAGAAAGAGCTAACACTATATCTGACTCACAAAATGAAATTGACGCAAGAGGAATCATGGTGCATGACAATGCTGAAGACAAACAAAAAAAGGAGAGAAAAATCCTCTAGCTAAATATATGGAATGGTCAGTGACGCATGATAATGCTAAATTGATTTTGAACAAGCATTTTTTTGTTAATAGCAAAAGAAGAAATTCCAGTAATAGGAGAAGAATTTACAAAGAGGAGAACAAGGCATCTCCCATCAAAATTCTGGAACAAATCAGAAGGACAAAAAAAAAAAACTGAAACAACAAGGATAGAAAAGGAAAAAATCAATTCAAAAGACTACATCAAGCCATCATTGTGCATGCCAAAACTTCAAATTGAACTGCTATAACCATTAAACAGCTTAAAAAAACTTCTCCCCTTCCCAATAAAGCAAACAAGATATGTCAACCACAGAATCAAACAACAAAGAAAAGCAAGATTTATGCTTGTATACTTTAATGAAAAATTTATTGAAATCCTCCTCATTTTGCATAATTAGATGTGCTGCAGCACATTGAAATGCTGCAAAAAAATGAAATTTCTCAGAATAATAGAACACATCCCACCTGCTAACAGCGCTCTAGCACACACAGATTCATGTAGCCTGAATTGCATGGATCCTTACACATTGAAAGTGTATTCTGACTCATTTTTTAGGCTTGTCTGACCCTTAAAACAATGCAACAATAAGAGACTGAGCTTAAATAAATTTCATAGAAACAAAGATAAAATGAAAATGAAATTTAAGGTAGGAGGATAGTGATGATCATTAATGTAGTACTCATGTATTTTTGAAGTTTTATTTTATTTTGTTTATTTTATTTTATTTTTGCTGGAGGGTTGTGTGGCTCCCACTGTAACTACTTATTGTTCCAAATAAGACAATGAAAGAAGGGATAAATTGGGGTTAAAAGGACTAAAAGAAGAAAATCAACAAAGTACAAGATAAAAATTTAACTAAGAGGATGAAATAATGCAAAATAAGATAAGAATTATAAATTGGGCGGGCTAACCAAGAAGAATTGAATATTGAATTCATTAGGATCCGTAAATGTAATCAAAACATCAGGTATAGTAATATAAGTTCATAAAGAAAGATATATAAAGACTGAGAACATGAATTTCAACTTCAGGACTTGGATTTGAAATTTAGTAGATTGAAAAAAAAAATTATATCCGTGAGATTTCTAAAACTTTAAATCTTCAGATTTATGTTCCAAAAACAAAAGAGCAGGGAAACATAATGAAGTGAAGACAATGTCCTAACAAAGTTATAACACAAGAATCTCCATCTATATCATTATAATGAAGAAAAAGGTAAACCAATGGGAGTCATTAAATTCATCAAGGAACGAGCAAAATGCTGAAGAAAACATTAAGTCACCATTCTGCTTAAGAAATTCGCTTGTCAGCTTGCTGGCCTACAATGTACATCAAGCCCTAACACTTCCCTCATTTGGCCTGCATGTCATATGGTGCCTCCCAGCAGCAGTGGAACTAACATGATGTTAATTCACAACTTGACCTAAGCAATTAGGTTCCCGGCAAGCAATGTATATCTAGCCTTCTCATAAAATTCATGAACATCATACTAACCTTTGTATGAGATGCCATCATCATCGTCCATAGAAATCGAGGGTACAGCATGTGTGTGTACATCGGGCTGGGCTGCCAATTGAGATGACATTGATGAAGAATCAGCAGCCGTCTACTGAGAACAAAAAATTGTAAAAGCATTTTGTGAGCTCATAGGGTAAATGTATAGTTCATTAGGAAAAAAATTTCATGAACTTGATTAATAGAAAGAAATCTAATAAATAACAACGATCTTTGTTTATAGAAATAATTAGTAACAATAAGAAACAAAAAAATATTTATCATCACCATTGTTGCCACAAAATCCATTAGAAAAATGTGCGTCCTTGTATTCAATCATTGTGTTCCTATAACTGTCATTCATCAAATATGAGACATTAGAAATTAGAAAATTTGATGAAACAAGAATATATATATGTATATATATATATATATATATAATGAAATTTGAAGGAATAAAGATATAGGTGTGAAGAAATTTTGATTTTGCCTCATGCAAATGTACTCAAGCATATTTGCAAAAATTCAAAGTCAAAATTTGGCAGCATTTATACAAACAAATCATATTTGAGAGTGAGGGCCTAGGAGAGAGGGAGGAGTAGAGCTAGAGAGCATCAACAGTTTTGTGTCACTAAAGAAAAAAATACAGGAGAGAGAGAGAAGTATAACACGTCAAAATAAAATATAGAGGGCAACAAAATTGGGTGGCCAATTTTTCCATAATGAATTCCACATCATCTCAACTCACTATATCAAGGAAAATCTCAAGTTGCAAGTCATATGTCAATTAGTACCGCACAGCTCAAGTTGTGCCCTTATATCTTCATTTCTCACCCCAGCTTTGGTGGCACTTTCTATTCCCAGTAGTCTAGAAGCTCTAGGACTATCTTCAGACAACAATGGACACCAAATTTTGGTAACAGCAAACTGGTTAATATCAAAAATTCCAAAGAAAATAATTCCTACCAGTAAATTACTTCAAGAAACCACAAACCCCCACAACGAAACGAACAAACAAAAAAATGCCACCCATTTAATAATGTAGTCAAATTCAAATTTGAAAACAACGTTTTTTTTTTTTTGTTTTCCGTTGGAGGGTATCTTTCTAAGTAAGCATTAGAACGGCAAAATTAAGAGAATGATACATTGGATTGGGCTCACAGAGAAATGAATGAAGCAACAACGTTCGTCAGAATTCCAGCTTGGTTACTGTTCATATCTCTTTCTACTCTCGCCAACACTACCTCTACACAACTCCGCTAGAACCCTGCTGTGGTTGCCATTGTAGCATCTTTAGTTCGATCTTAGACGATGTGGATCTCCTCCGATCTAACCGATGCCCTTACTCTCCCAAAGTATCCATCATTTTTTTATGGAAACTCCAATAAAGAGCATGTTAAAATATAATATGGGTCGCAATTCTCTTATGGGGACCGGGTTATCTCTTGGGCCCTTTGGATTTTACTTGTCTCTCCTTTCTCTCGGCAAATTATTAAACTTGATATAAAGTTTCAAAGATTTTTGTACCTTTTTGAAAGGCAATTGTAGTCGGTGATAAAGTATTAAAGAAATAATATGTACAAAAAAATAAAAATTGCTGAAATACGAACATTAAGGTGTTTAGATGGTTTGGGCATTTGAATTGCGGGAAGAGTGTGATGAAGTTTAAAAATATTGACAATAAATTTTTTATTGCTCTCGTGAAGAATATTTCACACATACATTACAAATGTTTGTATGAAAATATATACAAGTATACAGAATCTATTTTATGAATAAAAGCTAAAAATAAGTCTAACTGTTACAAAAATTTGACTCTTTATTTGCCTAATTGTTACAAAAAATTTATAGTTGTTACACACAAATTTCAGCCTAACAATCTAGTTGTATGATCTTGTGCTTGATTTGAGGAGTCTTCCTTTATACGCCGTCGCAAGATGGAGCTGTCATCGACTAAGGCAATCTTATTTTGAGAGAATCTATATATTGTCGTGACAAGGGCTTTGTTAGTAAATATTTGCACTGATCTTGAGTGTTGACGTGATGAACATTGCGAATGCCATGTTAAGTCATATTACTAACAAAATGTAGATCAATTTGAATATGCTTCATCTGAGAATGTTGCACTAGATTAAAACTGATGTGAGTTGCACCCAAATTATCACATAATAGTTTTAATGAAGCTTTCATTGGTAAATCGAGTTCTTTGAATAGTGATAGCAACAACACAGTTTCTGAAGCTGCATTTGCAAGGGAACTATATTTAGCTCTTGGTTGAGGATCTTGCTACAACTCTTTATTTTCTTGAACTCCAAGATATGGGGTTTTATCCAAGAAAACTAATGTATGTGGAGGTCGATGTACAATCATCAAAATTACCCCCCAATCAGCATCGGAATATGTTGTGAGATCAAAACTAGAATTTTTTTTTTATGTGAATGTCACAAAAGATTGTTTGCTTCAAGTAGCGGATGAGTCTCTTTACAGCTACCCAATGAATTATTGTGGGTTTGTGCATAAACTATGAGAGTTTATTTACTGAAAAACAAATATCTGGATGGGTGAGAGACAAATATTGGAGACCTCCAATGACACTTTGAAACTCGGTACTATCAAAAGATGTTGTCCTATCAACCAACTTTAGAGTTATGCTTGTGGACAGCGCAGTAAAAACTGCACCCGTCATGTTGGTTTTAGATAGGAGGTCCCAAATATATTTGTGTTATGAGAGGAAGAGACCTGATTTAGTAGAAATGACTTCTATTCCCAATAAAAAATGAAGTTGACCCATGTCCTTTAAAGAGAATTGAACTCCAAGTTGTAATACCTCAAACCTTGAAGGATTTGGGATGTTTAGTTTTTACCATTGATGTAGTAACCCGATTAAAAAAATGTATAATAAATAAATAAATAAATAAAGAGATATTTTGGAGAAGATATTTTGAAAGGAGATATTTTGAGATATTTATATATAAATATCTTGGAGGAGATATTTATTTTGATTACTTAAAGGCTAAGTTAGGTTTTCCTTTATAAACTCTCATTCTCTCTCTCTCTCGCTAAAATTTTCAGGCCGTGTGTTGTCGGAATCGACTATCCGACGTCACTAAGTGGATCAGGGAAGGAATCTCTATAGGTTCTACGAATCATAATTTCATTTTAGAGATTTTTGAGTTTTTCCCGAAAATCTAGGTAAGGGTCGATTTTTGCTTTTGGTCCGATAGATCTGTAGTATACAAGATTATACTGAAGTGTTGTTCTTCGAGTATTAGGTTTCGGGGTTTTCATGCCATTATTTTGAATCGTTTAGGTTCGGGGTTTGGAAAGCTAAGGCTTGAATTTCGGGTCGTTTCGGACTCCGATTCACACGCAAGTAAAAGGGTTATGTTAATACAGTGATTTATACAATATGAATCGATTGAAATGTTAAAATAACTCTTAGATATCGAGTTACGGCGATTTTAGGGTTTTTGGGCCTCGATTCGGTAAATCGACTTTATTTTCAAAACGAACAGGTTAAATTCAAATGTTATATTTTTAGAATATTGTACCTGTCATTCCAAACCTTTTCACTGGTTGGAAATGTTGTATTCATTGTTAAAAACTCATACTGTGATATTAACTATTTATATTTACTTTCGGGTTGTTTTCAAATGTGGGAAACTATGTAGCAGGTGTTGATGTTGTGAAATATTGGAACTGTTGTGAAAATGCAGGAAGTTTATTTGAAGGCTACAGACCAGATTTCACATAATGATGTGTTTTGTGAAATGATTTCAAAAGAGTGTTTAAATTGCTTAAACTGCACGATATGCTTTAAGAACCCTAGGGACTGATAGTGTAGGCACAGATCCATTGCCAGTGAGGGCACCATACTTTTGATCTATATGAACCTAGACTGTATTAAGACAGCAGGGGTTGTCTTAGTGTGAGTTTGCCTCTTGATCGTGTACCCAAGCCATATTGAGACAGTAGGGGCGGTCAACCCCGATTGTGGGGATTTATACATGGTATAAAGTTTAAGGGCATGTCCTATTCTGCATATCTTTACATTTATGTATGTTGTTTTTATATACTATGGGGTTGTTCATATGATGAAAATGGGCTACGTATTTTACAATTACAAAAACAATGATTATATATGTTTATGTTTTTGTTAAACACTATAAGCATGCTAATCAACACTATTATTACCTAAATCGTCCCTTATTGAGAGGTATCTCACCCTATCATACAAACTGTCTTTTCAGGTCCCTATCATCCACGTGCTCGATTTTTTAGGATATGTTATAGGTTTTTAGAACTTGTAAAATATTGTAAGACTCAAGGATGCGTCAAGTATCATACAGTATTGTATATGGATGTTGGAATAGCTGTATGTATCTATCAGGCAGTTAGAACTTTGGTAATAGTTTGATGGATGTTTATGTTTTTCGTTGCGTATATATTTGTGGAAAAGTATATTAGGTACATATACGTCGCTATAGTAACACCCGGGCCATAAGTTGGGACCGGGGTGTTACAGGTGGTATCAGAGCCTAGGTTTGCTAGATTCTGCAAACTTTGATGATCAGAGAGTAAATTACCAGAGTATTGGCTGTAATGAGATAGAGTTAGAGAGTTAGTCGGGTTTTAGTCTGGAGGCTCGGAGGTGGGATTTCCTTTGATGATCTTTTTTTCTTTACCTGGAATGACGATTTGGGGAAAACCATGGTAAATCCATCGATGGTTTCATTTCTGGGTTGAGAGACTTGACTCGGATGTCGAGATGAAAGGATAAACGGTCTAGTGTGTATGGGCTGTCGGTGTCTAGAATACGTGTTGTTTAATCTTCTTGTTCCATATTTGCATTTATTGTGTTAAATGTGGAATGATTTGTTTGGATTTTACGTGTGTACAGGATGGAACCCAAAGGGAAAGGGATTATGGCAGGAGGCGAAAATTACCTGGATGCCTCCAGTGAGGATGAGACTGAGGCTCTTGTGTTCCTCCGCAATATAGCAAGGAAGCTAGGAAGGAACCCAGGTGGGGTTCCAGGGAGCAAGATCAGATGATTGCAGATGGAGGCTGCACGTACCAGTAGTTCTCCATAACAAATTCGTCTGCATTTTCAGGAGGGCCAAACTCGTTTGCGGCGGAGGACTAGATATAAGAGATGGAGGATTTGTTGGAGGTGTCTAAGTGCACAGAGGAATAGAAGGTTAAATACGTTGCCCTCACGCTGGTGGGGGAGGCTAAGAGATGGTGGCGATCAACTAAGGTGGTCAAGGAGCAACGCCCAAGGTACATGTCGACTACCTGGAGTCACTTCAAGGAGGTGTTCTTCGCACGATACTTCCCTATCGCCGCCCATGAGGCGAAATCTGAGGAGTTTCTCCACTTGACTCGAGGATCGATGCGGGTGCAGCAGTACGCAATTAGGTTCATGGAGTTATCTCGTTTTATGCCTCATATGGTTTCAGATGAGCCGAAGAAGGCTCATATGTTTGAAAGGGGCCTAAAGCAGGCTATACGTGCGTAGGTGGTAGCGTTGATGGTCCAGGGCTTTTACGAGCTTGTTGATAGAGCTATGGCGGATGAAGCTAGCATCCAAAAGGGGGAGAGAGAGAGAGACAAATCAGAAGAAGAGGCATTTTCCCCAAAATCCGCAGTCAAGCTCCAGCAAGAGTTATTGGAAGAAGTCTGGTAGTCCTTTGGGCCAATAGCAGCAGCAGTCAGGATCTCAGGCTTCCCAGGGGAGTTCGAAGAAGCCAATGTGTCCCAAGTACCAAAAGCATCATTGAGGCGAGTGCAAGTCTTGATTCATGGGCTACTACAGGTGCAGGGAATTAGGGCATTCGATACGAGACTATCGGGCGACAGTGACTTTCCCTCTAACACAGGCTTAGAATTAGGGTGGTAACCAGGCACCTCGAGGTGGTCACCAGGGAGGCACCGCTCAAGCTAGGGTGTACTCGATGACGTCGGGCGATGTAGAGAACGCCGACAATGTGGTGACAGGTACCATTTACACCTTAGCATATAATGTTGTAGTTCTTTTTTATTCGGGTGCAACCCACTCCTTTATATCTCGAGAATTTGTTAAACGGTGTGGAGTGGAGGCTCAACCATTAGAGGTCGAGTTAGGTGTAGATACGCCATCAGGGTTAGTGGTGGTATGCAGTAGAGTGGTCAAGGAATACCCGATAGAGATTTAGGGGAGGAGGTTGCCTGCCAGTCTAATCGTGTTTGATATGCATGGGTTTGATGTAATCCTAGGGATGGATTGCTATCTAACTACAAGACAATCCTTGACCTACTCTACCCATTCCCTACATTCTTATACTCTAGTATATTCACATGTTCACGCCTAACTAAGTCTACAAGACCTAACAACCCAGTTAGTTCTGATACCAAGTTGTCACGCCCCGAACCCGAAAATGGGCCCCAGGGTGTAATTTAGTAACCTAACATGTCCTTGTATCATACAACCATCCATGATACTACACAATATAAGGTTCCAACCCCGTAGGCTTCACGTATACCCTATCCACAATCGCATACACTATATATGTAGCGGAATAATTCAACCTATTAAATCATAACATCATACCAGAGTCCATACAAAACCAGGATCTAGTCCCATAATACAACACATACCCCCGGGCGCCTACATAACCCAAAAATGACAACTCGACCAAAGATCAGTACTTACACAAGTACTTAGACAATGCTAACCAACAACCACGCTCCTGAAACGTTAGGACGCTAGTGTCGGCTACTCGAAGGACCTGAAAAACATTTGTATGAAAGGGGTAAAACACCTCTCACTAAGGAAGAATCAAGTTATATCAGTGTGTGGCACATGAATGTTATTTCAATAGTAAAACATAACATTTCACAATTCCAGTATGTTCACAATATAGTTATAGTATACATAAGATACAAAGCAATATGATCTAGTATCGTCACACTTTTCGACCTAAGTCGGTCTGTCTGGTGATATTTCACACCCTTCGGCAAAAGTCGGTGCCCCTGGTAACCTGGCATAGCATAAGCCCCCACAACATTGAACCGATGCAAGTCTGGTGTTCTCACAGCCTTCGGTATGAACCGGCTTGTCTAGTGGTATTGCACACTCTTCAGCAAAAGCCAGACATCTGAGCCTACAATAGTTAACAGACTCAGCCGCCTACGGTATTATTCCGACTCAGTTCAATATCTCAGCCTATAGCGTTTTAATCCGGCCTGCTTTGATATATCCTCTACGGTATTATTAGGACTCGGCATTTTCACAAAACTTGGAACAATTTGGAACTCCTGTTCCTATATCTCATTTCATTCATATCACAACTTCAATCATTTAGAAACACAAGCTCATGCCCCACTTATTTGAGCAAATAAACAATTACATCATAATTACTTCAAGAATACAATTTATCATAAATAAAGGTAGGGTCATCCCTATAATACAATTTATTCAAAATATGATTTTTCCAACCGAAACTGAGATGATACCCGAAACCCCATTTTTTCCAAAAACCGTAAACCCGAAAATCTCGTAATTTCGCCTGATAGATTTTTCCAAATAAGTAATCAAAACATCCGTATCATCGGAAACCACAGTTTTACCGATTCCGATTTCATAAATAACTAATATAAATAGAATCCTCTTACCTTTCCCCGAGTTCCCAAAACCTAAGAACCGAAGAACTAAACTTCAATACAATCCTATATACTACAGATCTATCAAACCAAAAACGAATTCGGACCCTTACCTCGATTTTGGGATAAAATCCGAAATTCCTCAAAACGAAAATATGATCCGCTATAAACGTAGAGATTCTCCTCTTGATCCACATAGTAACGTCGGATCGTTAATTCGGGTAACAAACGACCCAAAATTCTAAAGAGAGAGAGAAAAAGGATTTTGGTTTCTTAGCAATGAAGCAAGTGAAATTGATATTTATAGACCCCTTGATCCGGTCAGCCTCGTCAACAAATTGGAACACTTGTCGACGAGCAGAAGAAGGGCATTCGTCGACGAGCCTGAGATTTTAGAATTCCCAAAATCTCTCGGTATTCACTCATTGATGAACGTCTGAATTTCGTCGACGAGTCCTGCTATTTTTCTCCTTTTAATTTCCTTTCTCTTTTCTTATTTATTTAATCCAAAATTCTCGGGTCGGGTTCTTACAAAAGGTCTTTCTTAAACATCAAATATGAAATCAAGGATCTTATAAAAAAAACACCTCTATATTGATATTAACTTAATGATCATTTTTATTACTTTCATCATATATATATTTTTGAGATCATTACAGAAATTGTTCAATGATATAAGACACAAAGTTCATGTCACTGCCAGTGATAACTAGATCATCCACACATACCAATAAATAGCACAAAATAGAATATTGGTGATATACAAACAAAGAGGAGTCCACTTTCAAATTTTGAAAACCAAGATTCATGATTGTCATTTTTAGTCCGAGTACCAGGCTCGAGCAGCCTGCTCCATAGATGACATTATTTAACATGCAAACATGATTAGCAGGTTTCAAGGCATCTTTGAATCCCACGGGTTGCATCATATAGAATGTTTCGGTCAACTGTCCATGTAAAAATGCATTGTTGACAAGGAGTTGTCTCAAAGGCCATCCCTGCATCACAGCAACTGTCAAAACAGTTCTAATAGTAGCAGGATTCACAACAAGACTGAAGGTCTAACGTTGATTATAACCTGTAGAGACAAGTCTCACGCATCAACTTTAAGTTTTACACGAAATAGCCATTTGGAACTACTAATTTACAGTTATTTAGTGGTAACCAGTTCCCATGTACCATGGCCATGAAGCAGGTATTTAATTTCCTTTCTGTGCAGGGCGGTTGAGGAAGAAATATGGAAATTAAATTTTGGAAAACAAGTTTTGGAAACTTTTTAACATCAAAATTAAAATTTGGAAACATTTCTCCGTTGGAGAGTAGCTTTCTAAACAAGCATCAAAATTTCGCCAACGAAATTACGTTTCGCGGAGAAATTAAGGGGATGATACGTTGGGTTGGGCTCGCCAGGAATCAAGCGACTACCTCCGTCAGAACTCCCTCTGTAACTCTGTCGGACTCCAGCTTGGCTGTCGTTCAACTCTCTCTCTATCTCACCGCCAGAACTACCTCCGCAACTCCGCCAGAACTCTGCTGTGGCTGCCGCTGTAGCCGCTTCAGTTGAATCTCGGACGACGCTGGATCTCCTCCAGCCTTGCGGAGGTGGGCTTTGAGCCTTTGCTGAAGACTACCATGAGAATCCCAACAGTGGGCCTAGGCTTCAATAGCCCGCAAAGTATCCATCAATTTTACAGGAAAGTCCAAGAAAAAGCATGTTCATAAAATTGGCCGTACTTCTCAAAATGGGCTAATGCATTAGGAATACCTTGGGCCCTGCTGACTCAGCCCATTGTCTCTCCTTCCTACCCCCAGTAAACTATCAAATCAAAACTATATAGTTCAGTGTCACAGAGAAAAAAAAAGGGAAAAGAAAAGGGCAGCCCTTTGAGATGAGGAAGAAATTTTCATTCTCAAGTTTTACATTATAATACTCAAGGACAAATGAAATTAATTGAAATTAAATCAAATTTATCATTTAATTTTTTTCATACTCATAATTCACAATATTCCACTCTACATATGAGACCTGTCAAAACGGATCAAGTTGAATGATAGGCAAATTTTTGAACGAAGAACCTACAATTGATATCCGATTCGATTAGGTAATGGGCGGCGGATGATTAAATAATACATCTCTTATATTTTAAGTATAATTTTTTTATGCAACAAACAATTTATTTTATAGCATAATGATTGAAGTTGTTTTTTGAAATTATAACTTGACAAATTGTTAAACATTTAAATAACAACTCACAAAGTTATATATATTTTTATTTTTAGATCATGAATTTAGGACTTTTGTTTTGATTACAACAATTGGACATTTGGAATTGACTTTGATGAGGGCGCTGGAATCGATTTAAAGGCACAAATAGTAGTGTGAGAGTTGAGAGTATGAGATTAGACCTTGACCAATTTAACTTATGCTGGTTAGGCGAATGCCCGATAAGCATGAGCATATGAAATAGAACTACCTATGATTTTTATCAATAATTGTTAACGAATTTGCAAAAATCTATTAAAACCTAATATATGCTAATCGAACCATTTAGCTAGAAGTGGATGAAAAATTTGTAAATCATATCCATCTCATTTAACATGCGGATTTATTATGAATTAATTTAAAAGGGTTGAATATTCAACTCGCGTTGACGATTTTTTATCAATTTTGTCATGTCTACTACAGATTGAACGTGATTTCAAAATCATGAAAAATTTCTCCTACCTTCTTTAAAATAATTATTTATAGATTATTATTATTATTTTTTGCAATATTATGAACTTAACTTCCGTTATTATTTCTCACTAATTAAGTATAAGAAAATAACTTACCCTATGATTTCTCACTAATTAAGTAACCGTACATCTCTTTTTCAAATCCAATAACCACTTGATTTCATTAAGTCCAAATAATGTCCATATTACCCTTTCATGTGGAACATATTTTAACACTGGGTAATAGCAAACCAGAGAAAAAAGTTTGATAGATTGATGGGCGATACCTATAAAGAATAAATAAAAATAAAATTTTTTGTTCATTGCACGTAAAATGGGTTTGTAGTATCCTTCAGATGAAAATTATGCTAGTCAGCATTAGCTTAATTACATTATTCTTATAACTAATGAAAGGAATTCTTAAATGAGAAACCAAAAGTAAAAAGGTACTCTAATTTATTTATTTATTTATTTCATAACAGCATGCATGAATACTATAATATTGGGCTTTTGTGGAGCCTAATTACATTAAATTTGGATGATGATCCGTCTTTTCTTTAATGAGAGATTCTTATCCTAAGACTTAGTCCATGGAGCAAAAGTTTGGGCTGAAAAATTTTTGGGCTCGTCTTGTAGCCCATTCGGAACCCTGTGCGTAGTATATAAAATGATTTTGTTTTTATGATTAGGGTTATGCGGTCGCACTTAACGAGAGAGCGAGAGGGAGAGCATTATACTGTCGTACTTTCTGTATTTTCTTCCTGATAATAGTGAAATCCCTATAATTCTCTGAACGTAGGTGAAATTATCGAACCACGTAAATACTGTTTTGTGCATGTGATTGATTTTTCTTCGACATGTATTCTTTTTTTTTTTAACTTTTTTTCTCATAGATTTTAAAAATTTGTTCTTAATTCCCAACATATAACTTTCATCATCAAATAATTGAAGAAGCTTTTGCTTTTAACATTTGGTAATAGATAAATTGTACAAATTTTGCATACCTAAATGTCGGCCTGCTTCTTTTCTTCTATCAATATTTAGAAATTCTAATATTTTACATCGCATATACTTTATCTCTTGTACGTAACAAGTTGAACATGAATTGTACCTATCTAGCTTTCCTGGCCCGTTCATACAAAATTTTGCCCCTGACGCGAATAATTGTTTCGTAATATAAGTCGCCCATTAGCGACAAGTAGGACGTACAGAGTCAATTGTCAATAGCTTTCCCGGCCCCTTCATACAAATTTGTTTCGCAGGCAACAGCTAGCACGACTGTCAAGCGTCGGTCAACCCGTATGCCAATTTTACGCATTCCAATTGAAAAAACAAAGAGTCCTAGATGAGACACACTAATCATCACAAGATGACACCATTTTTGGTCCTTCCATGAAACCCACTTTCTCACCCCCTTTATGCAACTATAATCCAACCACTGTCCCTACTGCCAGCTATGCCCCCTTGCCTTCTTCTCGCTTCTCTCTCCAATTATTTATTATATTGCCGATCGACGCAGCCTACATATGGAGCACGACCATTTAATTATTTTAACTTGTGCCTGCGTCCGCCCGCGTCGTCCAAAAGTTAATTTATTGCGCGCTGCAACAGCAGTTATCAGGTTACTGTGCAGTTATCCATTATAATGGAGAGGTATACATGTAGGAAGAGTTCAATTATTAATTAAATTTCATCATCCACCAATATAGGTCATGTGGGCAGCTTATAATTATTATGGTGGCAATAACTCATTCATCCACCTTGCTGAAGGAAGTGATATACGCGTAGAAATTCTAAACTTTAGTTCTGAAAAATTTTGTTTTCAAGGTGTTGAACGAAAAACCCTACGAGTGCGGGACAAATTTTCTTAAGAGTTTTTCAGAAATCAGGATAAACTAAACTTGTTCTTTTTGAGAAAATATATGTATATATAACATTTGATTTCAGAAAAGTAAATATGTTCATATATATGATTGATTATTTGAGAAAATACTGTTGAAAGTGATGATATGTTAAACATATGAAAAAACTGTTAGTGTGGCATGAGTATAAAATGTTATGAAATACTGTTTTCTGTAAATGTAATTATAATACGGATTTTTATAATGGAAAATCAGCGTACAGGCCGAGATTTTTATATATTTGCCGGTGTGCGGGCTGTGCTATGTGTATGATCTGTCAGCGTACAAGCTGTGCTATGATTTTTCATTGTACGGGCTGAGTTATGGATATGTTTGTCGGCGTACAGGCCGAGCTATGGATGTGATTTGCCGGCGTACGAGCCGAACTATGATAAAATGTGTAATACCGGCGTATGGGCCGATGATTTATCATGATATATGTAAATATGCTAAATGATATGATTGATCTGATAATTAATGATATGAGATATCCATGTATCACAGTTTCAGTATATGTTATATGATATCAGAACCTAGTTGGCTTGGTCTAGGCTAGCACTTGCACGGTACCATTGCTATGTGTCCATGGTTTTCGTGATTATGATATTTGTGTTAACGCCGCTGTACGGAGTGGTGTGAGTTTGGATGGTCGATGTGGTTTATAAGAAGTGTGTGAGCGCCTCTGGTGTACGGACCAGGTCTGGCAGACCCATTAGACTTACAGACTGTACTTTTGACTTGGCAGTGGTCGGCCAACCATTGTCAGGTCCCGCCTTCGGGCCACACAACCCAGTCATGTGGGGGTAATACATGACAACAGCCAACTAACCTACTAGGAATGTTGTTGTATTATTATGATATGAGATGAAATATGTTTATGAAAATACAGTATGTTCTGCCATGTTTTGATGATATATATGTTTTCCCAGATTTGATATAACAGTTACTGATTATGTTTTATATGGTATACGTATAACACGGAATATTCATGTTGTCACACACTGGTATTAGTTTATTTTCCTTACTGAGAGGTGTCTTACCCCAAAATTTTATAAACTTTTCAGGAACCCCAGATAGGAGAGCGAGAAAAGCCTCGCTGATCTAGAGCTGTAAATCTACCCTTCTAGAAGGGTAAGTATTTTGATAGGGTCAGATGTATTTTGTGGAATTGGCCCTAAGACATCTTTTTGGGCTGAGTGTTGTATATATATATACAGTGATTGTAGTAACTCTGGTATTGTGATGAATGATATAATGAGATGTATATGATTGTGTATTTCTTGCTGCTTAAGCTTCTGCTATATGTTCTGATGTATCCCTAGTACCCACAGGTCCAAGTGGATTATGATCTGCCGAGATTTATGCTGTTGATTTTATAAAAAAAAAATATGGAAATTAAGCATGTAACGACCTAGAAAATACAGATATTTAAATATTAAAGAGAGAGGAAAAGTGGAAACAGGAATAGAAGGAGGCAGTAGACTTCGTCGACGATATCGCATTTTGGAGATAATAATAGTTGGGAATAATAATAATAATTTCAAGGAATTGCTAGAACTCATCGACGAATACAGGGCTTCGTCAATGAGTACATAAGGAAACTCGTCGACGAGAAAATACCAAGAGGGGTTATGGGGCAGCCTAAAATTTGTCGACGAATACAGGGATTCGTCGATGAATTTATTGAAAGATTCGTCCACGAGATGACGTGTCTCGTCAACGAAGGTCGTAGTATATAAGGGGAAAACTCGGATTTTTATCACTTATCCGCGCCCCTCTCTCTCTACGACTCTCTTTCACTTCTCTCTTCGTTTCTGGGCCTGTTTCTCGCCGGATTGAAGATCTGAGGCTACCATGACACTCCTAGCGAGATTCTGTGTAAGCCTACCGGAGCTGATCGCTGGAAAAGTTGGGTTGGATTTCGTCCCAATTTCAGGGTAAGACATTTTATTCAATATTTGTCTTTCCCTCAGTTATGAGAAATGTTGTAGGTAAGAAAATACTGATATTTTGTTCTGGGGGATTGTGTTTTCGGGATATTGAGTTAGGAACCCTGCGGGTATAAAACCAGAATTTTATAGGGGCTTTTCAAAGTTAAGGAAAGGGAAATATGCTATGCTAGAAATTTCCATAATGCTATCAGAGATTTCATAGATATATATTTATACCAGTTTATTATATAGTATTTACAGAATATGAGTTTAAATATTTGTGTGGCCTGAGTAGTTTTTTATGTGATGAAATGTATACAGTTTTTATAATGTATCATACTATACTGAATATACAGATATAGATATATGTCCACAGCGATGATACAGAGAAATTTACATACATATACAGTTTTTATATGAGTAGTTCCATGAAATAGACATATATATATATATATATATATATATATATATATATATACATGTATACAGTTTTATTCAAATCAATATTATATCACAGTTTTATACAAAACCGTATATATAGAGTATACAGACAAAGATACAGAGATTACAGTATTTAGTATGTCATGTTTCCTATTACCATAACATACAGAGTAAATAAACAGAGTATATAGATAGATATACAGAGGTAGCATCAAGATGTTACCGATACAGTATACAGAGATTACAATATTTACAGTACAGAAAGATAACATTATGATAATTTTGGAAACATGGCGAAAACAGTAAAAGAGTATATATGTATATATGTATATATGTATATAGTATCAGATTCCTGTGAAAAAATTACAGATAGATACAGTTTACAGAGCACGGTACCGTTGCTATATACAGATAGAGTGCAACAACATATCTCAGATAGTGTGTGGGTACCGTCTAACTGTGCTCGGAGAGGATGCAGCTTCCTAGTACACTGGGTAGAGGGGGCCGGTTAAACGACGTAGCAGCCAATCCCGCCCTTAGGAGAGGATGCAGTTTGGCCGGGTTGAGGTAGTGTAGAGTATATTGACTTATCTGGAGGACTGACCAGATGAAGTCCCGCCTACGGGCCGCACAATCCTTTCATGAGGGGTCAAATCATGACATACAGAGTCCTAGGGATAAAACACAGTTATGTATATGTATACAGTTTTACAGTATATGATAAGTATGGTATGGTATTATCAGTATGAAAAGTAGAAAATACAGACGATATAGTATATTTTAAATTATGAAAGAAAGACATGCTTTATAGATCATTTATTTCATTACAGTTCAGTTACTATTTAAAAGTACTTTTAACTTAGTTTCCATACACTAGTAATAGCATATTTCCACTTACTGAACGTTGACTCACCCCATTACTTTAATATTTTTCAGGTGAGCCAGTGAGGCAAGCAGATTATGCTTGCGGATAGAGAGTAGTTTGATTACGCTGGTTATAGGGTGAGTTTTTGACAGAATTGTGTATTTTTGAGTAGATGATGCTGGAGGGGTATCTTTGTTTGGCTATAGTCTGTATATACAGGATGCTGGTATTGCATAGTAAATATGTAAATGTTGCATGATATGTGTTTTCGCTGCATAGGTTTGGATATGGATATATATATATATATATATATATATATATATAAAATGGTATGAATTTTAAGGACGTTACAAAGCAGGTCGTCACAAAATGTGTGACATGAATATTATTTTACATGGAAGAATGTCATGATATGATAAATGTACGAATGGGATATGTTTTGAGAAATTATAAAAGAGTACTATACATTACAATGTTGAAATACATGATAAATGATTTATTTTCAGAATGATATTATGATATGCTCGGCGCAAGGCCGTAATTTATGATATGTTCAACGCAAGGCCGTAATTTATGATATGTTTGGCGCAAAGCCGTAATTTATGAAATATTTGGCGTAAGGCCGTGATATATGAAATATTTGGCGCAAGGCCACATTTATGCAATTATGAAAGATGTTATATGATTATGTAATATATGTTATCAGAATCCGGATGTTAGTTCAGTTTAGTTCAGGAGCTCGGTACCGTAACTATTTATAGATCAGATATCTATGTTCAGACTTGTGCTAACCACCCCACGAGGGGGTGGGAGATGGATAGTCAGTGTGGCTTTCAATGTAGAGTTGTAGATGTCCACTTGGCAATCCAGACCAGGGTGTGGGGGGCTCATCGTACTTACAAACATATTTGACTCGACAGTGGTCGGCCAGCCATTATCGGGTCCCGCCTTCAGGCTGCACAACCTGTCATGGGGGGTAATACATGACATTAGCTAGCTATTCATCCTAGGTATGTTTTCAGTATTATCAGTTATAACAGATGTTTTATGTACGATATGACTTATTAGAAAATATGAAAGCATGTGATTACTCAGTATGACATGATGAACGTTTACGAAAATATGAAATGTACTGTATATGTATAATTGCATTAAATGTTCATGTTACCACACAGCTGTATTTAGTTTATTTTCCCTTACTGAAGAGTGTCTCACCCCCAAACTTAATATATTTTTCAGGAGACCCCGAGTGACCGGCAGGTCGTGACCGCCGTTGAGTATACTAAGCTACCCCGTTAGAGAGTAAGTAGTGTACTAGGACCAGAATTGTTTTGATTATAGGGTCCAAGATGTATTTTGAAATATTTTGGAGGAATGTAAATAGATACAGTATTTTGGGAATGTAGATAACTCTGGTATTATGTTTCTGGTATTATGTTTTATGGTTGGACATTTGAGATTTTTATGTTTACTGCTACTTAGGTTTCCGCTGTGATTGACAGGTGTCCCCGTTACCCACTGGTTCGGGTTGATATTGTTAATATTTATGCTTCATTTATGATAAATTAAGCATGTCGTTACATAAGGAATGTCGTTTTCACATCTAACTGCTCAAGATGTAGATTTTCTGCAGCCACCATTCCCAGTATCAGTCTAATTGTCAACATCTTCATAACTGCAGAAAATATTCTTGTGAAGTCAATGTCCTCCTTTTGCTGGAACCCTTTCACAACTAATCTGGCTTTGTAGCGTTTGGTACCATCATGTTCGTTCTTTATTCTATATACCCACTTGTTATGTAAAGCCTTCTTCCCTACTGGTAATTTAGTCAGTTCCCATGTCTGATTCCCTAATAAGGAATCCATCTCATCCTTCATGGCTAACTCCCACTTGCTTGAAATTTCATCCTACAACGCTGTGGAGGTCTAATGGTCCTGGAAGATCTATGGACCGCAGCTACAGCTGTAATCTAATTTGCCTGTGATTCTATATTCTCCTTATCATCTTCACCCCTTTCCTGGACAGTACTTTCAGTCAACTCATCTAAGTTAACAAACTCAGATTTCTTCTGATCTATCGCTGTGACATTTAACACTACAGTTGACCTATCCTTGTACATAACCTGTTCATTAAATATCACATTTCTACTTCTAATGATTTTCCTATTTTGTTCATCCCAAAATCGATAGCTAAATTTCTCATCACCATAGCAAATGAAATAGCATATTTTGGACTTTACATCAAATTTACTATGAGCATCAGAATCAATATGAACATAAGAAACACAACCAAAAACTTTTAAGTGAGAAAACTTTACCTCTTTATCGCTCCAAACCTCTTCAAGAAGTCTGAACTACATGGAAACTGAAGGTCCTCAGTTTATCAGATAAGCTGCAGTACTAACAGCATCAACCCAGAAAATTTTTGGTAGTCCAGCATGCAACCTCATACTCCTAGCATGCTCATTAAGAGTTCTGTTCATGCGCTCAGCCACACCATTCTGTTGTGGTGTCCTAGGAATGGTCTTTTCCATTCTGATTCCATGTGCAGCACAATACTCTCTAAACCCTCCATCTATGTATTCTCCTCCATTGTCCGACCTCAAACACTTTACTTTCAAACTTGTCTCTGTCTCAACCATAGCCTTCCACTTCTTAAAGGTTTCAAATACATCATATTTATTTTTTAGAAAATAAACTCATACCTTTCTGGTTGAGTCATCAATGAAAGTAACGTAATACCTTGAACCTCCAAGGGATCCCCACAAATCTATGTGCACTAAACTCCAATTTTTCAACCTTCGGTGTTCTACCATTTTTCAAGAAACTCACCCTTTTCTACTTTCCTAAGATGCAGCTTTCACACAAGTCAATATCAACAGACTTCAATTCTAGTAGTTTCCTTTTTGACAGCAGCATTTTCATCCTTTTCTCACTCATGTAACCAAGTCTGCGGTGTCATAAGCTTGTATCAGTACTTACTTCAGCAACTGCAATTGTGTCTCTTGGACTTGAGGTAATGTATAGAGCACTAGATTTATTTCCACGATCCAATACTCTTGCTCCCTTTGTAACCTTCCAAGTGCCACCAGCAAACAACATTGCATGCCCTTCATCATCAAGTTGTCCGAAAAAAATCAAATTCCGTCTTAGGTCAGCAATATGTCGTACCTTCCCCAGAAACCAAATAGACCCATTGGGCAACGACATCCAGACGTTTCCCATACCCACAACATCCAAGGTTGTACCATCAGCCAAATACACCTTACCAAAATCTCCTGCTACATAGTTCTATATGATTTCATGGTGTGAAGTGGTATAAAACAAAGCTCCTTAGTCCAAAACTTAATCATCAAGTGGACTGTCTACTGCAAGAAGTAGTGCATCATGTACCTCTTCTGTTACAACATTAGTAGAATCATCCTCATTCTTCTTCTTAAGGCTTTTGCATTGTCTCCTAAAGTGACCCGTTTTCCCGCAGTTCCAGCATTATCCCTTTTGGCCAGATCGAGATTTACTTCTGTTTCGATTATAGTTTCTAGATTTTGATCTACCCCAATCTGAATTTCGGTCATTACCTCTGCCTCTTGTCTTAAGGTTTAGGACAGAACTAGATCCTGAGGTTTCACCCACAGCTCTTCTACGAATCTCCTCAGCCAGAATTAAATCCCGTATATCATTATACTTCAATTTTTCTTTTCCTATAGAGTTGCTTACTGCCATCCTCATTGCCTCCCAACTATTTGGAAACAAAGCCAAAACGATTAATGCATGGATCTCGTCATCAAAATCAATTTCTACAGATGATAATTGATTTGTGATAGTATTAAACTCATTCAGATGTTGTGTTACTGATACATTCTCTGCCATCTTCAAATTAAACAATTTCTTCATCAGATGTACCTTGTTATTTGCTGACGATTTTTCATACATACCGGACAAAGCCTTTATCAGATCTACTGTAATCTTCTCCTTTACAACGTTGTGTGCAACAAACCTAGACAGAGTTAATCTTATAACTCCCAGTACCTGTCTGTCAAGGAGAGTCCATTCCTCGTCCTTCATAGTTGCAGGTTTTTCTCCTAGAAGCGGCAGATGTAACTTCTTCCCATAGTGATAATCCTCGATCTGCATCCTCCAGAATCCAAAGTCTGTGCCATCAAACTTTTTTCTATTCCAAACGCCTTTCCTGCTTTCTCTGCCATTGCTCCCACTCGAACCTAACCCTAGACTCTAATACCAGTTGTTGGGAATTAAGAACAAATTCCTAAAACCTGCGAGAAACAAAATAGAGAAAGAATACATGCCAAAGAAAAATCAATCACACGCACAAGACAGTATTTACGTGGTTTGGAAATTTTGCCTACGTCCACGGAGTTGTAGGGATTTCACTATTATCAAAAAGAAAATACAGAGAGTGCAGCGGTACAATACTCTCCCTCTTGCTCTCTCGCGAAGTGTGACCGCATACCCTAATCACCTAAAAAATAATCATCTTATATGCTGCGCACAGGGTTCCGAATAGGCTACAAAACGGGCCCAATGAAAGGTCGGGATAGAAATCTCTCATTAAAGAAAGGTCAGGTCATCATCCAAATTTAACGCAACTAGGCTCCATAAAAGCCCAACAATAGAGATATATATATATATATATATATATCTATATATATATAGGAAGAGTTCAATTATTAATTAAATTTCATCATCTATTGGAGATGTCTTCAGCACAGCACACAGCACATGGCACACCTGAATACTAACGTCTGCCATTCTGTTTCCATATTCTTTTTTTATTATTCCCTCAGTTAGTTGCTCTTCTTCCTTGCCCAGCTATATATAAAAGGTGGTATTGTATTTTCTTAGTTAGTTAAAAATATTCTTTGGCAATTGTATATAAGCACACAACTGTGCGCTTGCTGAAATATATACGGAAATACAGAGAGCATTTTTGCCCTCCTTTTCTCTGAAATCCTCTTTGATTCTCTCTCTGCATTTCCATTTCTGACATGGTATCTGAGCATGATTCACTAGTACTTCACATTGGAGATGATGATACTTCCAAACTCTCCAATGAGAAGAACTCTCCAGACTGATACCTAAATTTCTTTAACCCCTTTAACCCATTCCGAATTGAGAATGGTGATAACCCTGCTACTGCATTGGTCTCTGACCTCCTTACTGCTAATAATTATGTCAACTGGTCGAGTGCTATTAGCCGAGCTCTTCGTGCGAAGAACAAACTCGAATTCATCAATGGCACGCTTCTTAAACCTTCTGCTTCTTCAGACCCTCTTCTTGAAGCCTGGGAGAGATGCAATGATCTGGTTGTCTATTGCTGCATAATTCTGTAAATGTTTCTATGAAATCAAGCCTTGCTTTAGTTGATGATTCCATAGTGTTGTGGTTGGAACTTAGGGATCGTTTCACTCAACAAAATGTGATTTAGCTGCTTTAGCACAAAGTCAGGATTCTGTCGCTATATATTTTCATCGCCTCAAAGGATTATGGGATGAGCTTGCTGTTTATGACCCCCTTCCCAGCTGTGACTATGGAAAATTGAAGATTCTTCATGATCGTTACAACCGTGATTGTGTCATTCTATTCCTCATGGGATTGTCTGACTCTTACTCAAACACAAGAGACCAGATTATGCTTCTTGATCCCCTACCACCTCTTAACCGAGTGTTCTCTATGGTCCGGCAACAAGAACGACAACACCAACTCATTCCCACCTCTACCCCTCTGACCTTTTGGCTATGATGGCCAAACCTACATACAATCCCACAAAATACACCCCCAAGTCCTCCAACCCAAATGCCCAGAAAACCAACCATCCATATTGCTCCCACTGTAAGATACCAGGCCACTCTTTTGATAATTGTTTTAAGATTGGCAATGCTGAACCTCCTTTGTGTTCACAATGTCACAAGACTGACCAGATTGTTGCTAAACGTTACAAACTACACAGCTACCCCCCGGACACAAGCTCTATGGGAAACCCAGAAGTTTTGCACCCACTACCACCCACTCTAGCACTCTCTTAGAGGCTAATCATAAGGTTGTCCCAACTGAATCTATGGCATTTACTAAGAGCCAATATCAGCAACTTCTTGCTCTTTTGCATCCCAAGGAACCCAGCTCACCCATGGCTGCTCTCTCTACTGCTCAGCCCTCTCCATCTCCATCTTCTAGTAATATCAACACCTCTCGGGTTGCTGGTATGGCCATTTGTTCAGAATCACACACACAGATATTTCATAACTCACACGCCCCACCTTGGATTATTGACACAAGGGCAACTAATCATATGATCTGTTGTTCCTCCCTCTTCACATCCATAACCGCTGCTATTTCTTACCAAGTCAAGTTACCTAATGGCACAGCAGTCCCTGTTACCCACACTGGTGTTGTGCGAATTTTTGAGCACTTAGTGCTGAACCATGTCTTGTGTGTGCCTTCTTTTCATTTTAACTTTCTTTCTACCAAACAACTTGCTCAACATGCTTCCTACTGCCTAATTTTTCTATCTGCTTCTTGCTATCTTCAGGACTTAGCTTCTTGGACAACGATTGGGATGGGTGAAGTTAGAGGTGGCCTTTATCATTTACTCAGCTCACGGGTGTCACCTTCTGCTCTTATTGATGCTTGTCCTACTTTCCTCCACAAAGACCACCTCCGCTTTACTTCTGCTACTCAGACAACCTCTTGTTCAGATTTATGGCACTACAAACTTGGCCACATCTCTCTCCTTCTAGATTACTTTTAATTAATGACCCCATTGTAACTCGCACTTTGAAACACAATAATAAAATGCCATGTTCTGTCTGTCATTTAGCCAAACAACATCGTCTTCCCTTTCCACAATCTGAGCACTCCTCTCTACATGCTTTTAATATTGTCCATTGTGATATTTGGGGTCCCAACTCCACAATTGTAGCTGATGGATCCCGTTTCTTCCTCACTCTTATTGATGATTTCTCTATAACAACTTGGGTTTACATGCTTCAAAATAAATCTGATACTAGAACTTGTATTGTCACCTTTTGCAACCTCATTGAAACACAATTTTAGACAAAAATTGAGATACTTAGGAGTGACAATGGTTCTGAATTCCAAATGAAAGATTTCTATCAAACCAAAGGCATCATACACCAAAGGAGTTGCGTGGAAGCACCCCAACAAAATAGGGTTGTTGAGAGAAAACATCAACATATCATGAATGTGGCTTGTGCATTACGATTCCAATCACGTCTCAATCTCAAGTTTTGGATTGACTGTGTTCTTACAGTAGTGTACCTTATTAATAGAACCCCCACCCCCCTCCTTCATAATAAAACCCCTTATGAAACCCTTTTCAATATCCCACCCAGTTACCAACACTTACGAGTCTTCGGCTGCCTTGCTTAAGCCTCTACACTCTCTCATGGGAGGAAGAAATTTGACCCCCGTGGTAGAGCTTGTGTTTTTTTAGGATATCCTTTCGACATTAAAGCATATAAATTACTTGACTTATAAACTGAGCAAGTTTTTCTATCTCGAGATGTCCACTTCCATGAAACGACTTTTCCCTACCATTCTCTCCTCCCCAACACACCATCCCCTTCTCTTTCTTCTCCATCTCCTCCCCTCACCACCATGCCACACCCTATCATTTCCTCTAATTCCCACTAGCTTCCTTCCTCCTCTCCTATTCCTCCATCATTACCTACCACTATCCTTCCCAAGGAACCCCACCCCCTTTCCCAAACCCCTCCTTCCTTTTCCCTTGCTTCTCCCCCACCATCCAACTCTCCTCTCCTCTCCTCTCCTCCCTCACAAGTCCACTAGAGCCAGAACTGCACCGCGTTATCTGTAGGATTTCCACTGCCAACAAACTACTCTTGCTGCTCCCATCCTATCGTTGAACAAGTAGCTGCTGTCTTCCTCAGGTAAACCCTTTCCCCTGCATCATACTCTCTTCTATCAATCTTTTTCCCCTCCATATAAAGCCTTTTCAACCATTATTTCCACTCACATTGAACCACCAACTTTTAAACAAGCCATTAAGGACCTCAGTTGGTGTCAAACTATGGATAATGAGCTCGCTGCCTTGGAAGCAAACCATACTTGGGAACTCACTGCTTTACCTCCTGGAAAAGTAACCATTGGCTGTAAATATGTCCAAAATTAAATATAATTTTGACGGCAGTGTTGAGAGATTGACGGCCAGATTAGTAGCTAAAGGCTACACTCAACTTGACGGGGTCGATTACAAAGAGACATTCTCTCCAGTTGCAAAACTAGTCATCGTGAGATGTCTTTTAGCTATTGCGTCAATTAAGGGTTGGCATCTACGTCAATTTGATGTCAACCATGCCTTCTTACACGGGGATTTACATGAAGACATTTACATGACCAAGCCTCCCAGCTACAAGAAAGGTTCTCCCAACCAAGTTTGCAAGTTACTCAAAAGTTTGTATGGTCTCAAACAGGCATCAAGACAATGGTATTCTAAACTCTCCACTGCTTTGCTTGAATCTGGTTTCTCTCAATCCAAAGTTGATTATAGCCTTTTCACCCGCAACACAAATGGCATCATTGTTATTTTACTCATTTATGTTGATGACATACTTGTCGCCGGCAATGATCTCAATGCTGTGATTGACTTCAAGGCTTTCCTACATAGCAAGTTTCAGATAAAGGACCTCGGCACATTGCGCTACTTTCTTGGCATAGAGATTGCAAGGCCATCTAAATTGATACATTTGTGTCAACGAAAATATACACTAGACATTTTGGCAGATTCTGGTACCCTGGGCAGCAATCTTGCTAAGGCTCCTATGGACCAAAACCTTAAACTCACTAAGTCCACCGGTACTCCTCTATCCGACCCCAGTGTTTACAGAAGACTTGTTGGTCGCCTGCTGTACCTCACTATCTCCCACCCAGACATACGCTTTAGTGTTCAAACTTTAAGCCAATTCATGGCCAACCCTTCTGATTCACACCTCTTGGTAGCTCAGAAGGTTCTTCGATACCTCAAGGGTGCACCTGGTCAAGCTCTCCTTCTCCCCAGTTCTTTTTCCTTTCAACTTGAGGCCCACTGTGACTCGAATTGGGCCTCCTACCCTGACACCAGAAAATCTGTCGAGGGCTACTGCATCTTTCTTAGCTCTTCCCTGATCTCTTGGATGTCTAAAAAACAATCGGTTGTTTCACGCTCATCGGCAGAGGCAGAGTATAGATCCATGGCTGCTACCTGTTCTGAATTAACATGGCTACGGTTCATCTTATCTGCTCTTCAAGTTCCTCATCCTCAGGCAGCTATACTTCACTTCGATAATCAAACTGCCCTCCACATTGCTGCGAACCCTGTTTTCCACGAAAGAACAAAACATATCGAACTCGATTGCCATTTAATTCGTGACAAAATCTAAGATGGAAGCCTCTGCACTCATTATGTCCCTAGCTTTGCTGAACTTGCTGACACCATGACCAAGGCTTTGCCTTCAAAAGTTCTTTCCGTTTCCATATTCTTTTTTTATTATTCCCTCAATTAGTTGCTCTTCTTCCTTGCCGAACTGTATATAAAGGGCAGTATTGTATTTTCTCAATTAGTTAAAAATATTCTTTGGCAATTGCATATGAGCACACAACTGTGCACTTACTGAAATATATACAGAAATACAGAGAGCATTCTTGCCCTCCTTTTCTCTGAAATCCTCTTTGATTCTCTCTCAGCATTTCCATTTCTAACGTCATCCACCAATATAGATCATGGGGGCAGCTTATAATTATTATCGTGGCAATAACTCATTGATCCACCTTGCCGTCCTCTTCGCTGCTGCTTTTTCGTCCCTCCAAATAGTCCACAGTAAGCTCTCTCCACATTACTACTCCTCCTCCTGCTCACAAGCCCCCTCCATTGTTCAGTCTGTGGTGGTCGCTGCCATTCAGAAGGAGGCACGTATAGGCGCCTCTCTCCTCCGCTTGCATTTCCATGACTGCTTTGTAAATGTGAGCGTGACTCACTATCATCTCTCAGTTTCTGTTTAAATCACCTGCATTCTCATTAATTGAGCATGCGTTAGCGCACATGTGCATGTTCGTAAACATAAAATTGAGCTTAGAACGTACTAACCAATTAGAATTTTGCAATGAATGAAATTAATAAAGGGGTGTGATGGGTCGATTTTATTGAACGACACGGACAAGTTCATAGGGGAGCAAACCGCAAATCCTAATAACAATTCGATCAGAGGGTTCCATGTTGTGGATGATATAAAAGCTCAGTTAGAGAAGGCATGCCCGGGCGTGGTGTCTTGTGCTGATATTCTTGCCATAGCTGCTCGGGACTCTGTTGTTTATGTAAGTTCCATGCATCATTTTCCCAAAAAATAAAAATTATAATAGCAATAATGAAGTGCTTAGCTCATAAACTCAATGGAAATATTTTTACTTTTTTTTAAACTTATCATTCAATTAAAATATATTAGTCCAGTTTAAATAATTGAATGTGGAGCCTGCAGTTGGGAGGGCCATCGTGGACAGTACCATTGGGAAGAAGAGATTCTACCACAGCCAATAGAAGTGCTGCCAACACCTTCATCCCCGCTCCTACTTTGAATTTAACTGCTCTCATTTCAAGCTTTTCTGCACAAGGTCTTGCACTAAAGGACCTGGTGGCTCTTTCAGGTATGCATATACCTTATCTCATACAAAGGGCAAGGTTTAATTGTTTGAGCAATATAATTTAGTACCCACTAGTCGGGTAAGGTTTCATTGTTTGAGCAATGTAATTTATTATCCACTATTCATAATAATGCGTGCCTCACAGTTTATCTATTTTTTAATATTTATAAAAATTTATAAAATAATAATAATAAATTAAATAATATAAGGACATTTTAGAAACTGAACGCCGCTGCCACATTTTGCACCCCCCACAACAAGCTATTCCACCCGTACTTAGACGAACGTTAAAGAGAAGAAAAACTATTTTTCAATTTTTTAGAAATCGTTAAACATGGATTATAAAGGCATTTTTGGAAAAAGGTTAAAGTAGAAGGAAAACTATTTCTCAATTTTTAGGAATGGTTAAACGTGAATTATAATGTATTTTTTACAACTTACACCTCCTGCTTGGAACTTGGAAAATGAGAGGGTAAAGAAAGGAAAATATGGAGGAATTCACTTTTTTATATTTGGTTATAAAGAAAATAAGAAAAATAAATAAAAAAATATACCAAATTAATAAATAAAATTTTATTTTTACACATCCTTAATATTTGATTTTTATTAATTTTTAATTATATTAGAACAAATTTTTATTTTTAATATTATTTGGTATAAAGATAAAATATAATAGAAAATAAATTTCCTTCATGTTTTCCTTTCTTTTCCTCCGTCAAAATCTTTGATCCAAACAGACCATAACCATATGAGATCAATTTTGAATTTTAAAAAGATAACATAAAATAGGACAATCTCCTTTATAGTAGTAGTATAGAAGAGAAGGAAAATTATACCATTCAGTAGAGCTGTGAATATCAGAATATGGGTGAAGATTATCCCAAAATTTAACACCCTAGAAATACAATTTCGGCACAAAGAAATAACAGTTTTTTTTTCCTGTAAATTTGCGCGTAATTGATATAAGCTTTTAGCGTTGGCGTTGGTAAATTTCAGGTAGTCACACCATAGGGCAGGCAAGGTGCACATCATTCCGAGGACGTATTTACAATGACTCCAACATTGATGCCTCCTTCGCCAGATCTTTGAAGCGCAACTGCCCAATGAGTGGAAACGACAACGAGCTTGAACGCCTGGACATCCAAACCCCAACCCATTTTGATAATTTCTACTTTGAGAATTTAGTAGCAAGTAAGGGTCTTCTCCATTCTGACCAGGAGCTCTTCAATGGCAGTAGCACCTCAGCTGATTGTCTAGTCAAAAAATATGCTTGCGACCCTCATGCATTCTTCAAAGACTTCGCCAGAGCCATGGTCAAAATGGGCAACATCAAGCCCCTCACTGGAACCCAGGGACAGATCAGACTCCACTGCAGCAGAGTCAACTAGCTGGCTTCGAGGAATTAGTATTAGAGTGGAGCATTATATTTATATATATATATATATTAAGGGGTGCTTTAGTTAACTTGTCTATTCCAAAAATAGTCTGCCTTTCACTGGCCATAAGCAAGACCAGGATGATCCATATGCCAACTATTGTCCGCAATCAACCATGTTGTCAGTGGCGTATGGAGCAACTAGAAATCGATCCATCTTACTGGATTAATGATTATTAATACAAGAAAGGTGGATGCATGGTTCTAAATTACATTCAATGACGGCAGCAAAAATTCAAAATTATCTTATGCGGTATTCATGAAGCAGGAGTGGAATTTTCAGTGCAATCAAATTTATAGCCTACCCCACAGAAACTAAATGCTAAAAAACACAATAAAAAACCATGTTCCTGACTTAAGTGGTTAGATTTTGAAACATCACATAAGGTCTCTAACTCAATAGTTCAACCGTAACGCTCAAATTGACCGACACTTTCTTCAGTTCCTCCTTTCCTTGTTGGTTTGCACTTAAATCAAATGGTCTGATTCATCCCCCTAGTGATGCATGAATAAGGCTTAATTGGGATTATTCTTCATTTGCAAGATGCTTAGACCTTGCAGACAGGAAATCAGAACACATCCAAACTGCCACGTAAAGAATCAAATCTCAACACATTACCAACCAGCTTGGTTGGGGGGAAGCGCCTCATAATTTGATCAACTTGGGGAATCAATCAATTGTTTTGTGTTGAAAGAATCAACTTCATTTTTTTTGAAAATTACAACACCCCATGTACACTACACTCCGCATGGAGAAAACATTACAAACCACTTAACAATATGATAGGTGAGTTTTTTTTTCCCCCATATAATTCCTGGAGCATGCTATTGAAACTATACAGTAGGTGTCAAAGGGGACATGGCACCTTACCACCATACCATCCATTTGAAGTATAAAACTACCTTCCTATTGTATTTACTCCAACTCACTATCAGAAACTTCTTCCACTGGCAGTTTAAATGCATCAACCTCTGCAAAGTAAGCTCTCTGCTTCTCTATAAAGTCTCGTGGTAAGGCAGGTTCAGAAACCCCTTCCTCAGGCTGCCAGGAATCCAGTTTCTGGCAAGAATAGCAATGATAATAAAAATAATCAGCATATGAAGGGTTAACAATCATCAGTACAGGATTTCATAAAGAGTACATGGCATCATACAAATTTAAACAGCGAGAATTATAGCATTCATATTAATACACTTTGAACTATCAGGCACTCCATTGTTGGCATTAAAATAAAAGAATTTTATTAAACGATGTGTTCTAGCCACTAAAAAAAAAATCTGATTCACAATATTCCCAAGCTCAGCAACTTCAAAAAAAATGCACAACCTTGAGTGAGAAGTTTTTCTTATGCTCAAGGTGCAGGGTAAAAAAGCCTTTTTTTTTAATCTCTAATAACAGTAAAGGGATTCACCTTTCTAGGTCTAGTTTTTAGACTAACTACCAATAATTCTCCCAAAATACCCCAAAAACCACCCATAACAACCCCAAATTGCTCTTATAATTAATCATAACTGCTCTTCTAATCAAATTCAATCACCCTTTAAGCCCTATTCATTTTCTCTACAAATACTTCTTCAAAATAAGTAGAAAATTTTAGAAAAAGCTGGAGCACATGCACTCCCAGGGCAAGTTAAAAAAAAGTGTAGTTCTATACCTTAAACAAAAAGAAAATTAAGACTAAATAAAGTCTTAAACATACCTTCTTATGTTTTTGCCAACGAACTGTGCATGACTTGGATAAACGAGTTTCCCCAGCTTCGTTAAGTTTGACCCTATTAGAAGCAAAAAGAAGATACTTAACAAAATAACATTTAGAGAAACGGCAGGCATACATGAAGAATAGAATATCAGGCACAAAAGCATACAACAGGGCAAAAAACAAGATTTCAACAGAAAGAGTCACACATGCGGAGATAAAATAAGAAACAGAAGAATTTATATCCAAAATTTTTAAAACTTATTAGTTCAAAAATTACACACTATTACAACTGGCAAGTTTTTGGACAAGGGGAAAGCATGTGAATCCAATTTTAAAAGCCCTAAGTTTCAATGATCAAGAGTTTGCAAGTCAATGTTGATTGAGCTCAACTTTGTGCTCAATTCTCCAGGGCATTCAGACAAAATGATTCCTGATAAAATATCAGGAGAAAGGGAAAAAGGTCACAGCATATTTCCTCTGCCTCAGACAAGGGTTCTAGTCAAAATCCAATGCAGATGCATAAGCCAGTGACATACAGACATCAACAATTTTACAAAAAGAAGCTTGTTTTCTTTAAAATATGAACATCCTATCAACTCCACTAACAAATTCATATATTGATGAAGCATGTAGAGAAGACAGCACAAGTCCATACACTGCATCAAGCCTGCAACAGCATCACACAGAGTCACAGATACACTATCACACGCAAAAGGTTGGATCCCTCAAAAATCATTTTGGGAAGACAAAAACAGAGTAGAGACCTATCTCAAATAATTATATATGCACAGACAAACATAATTTAAGGCCCTCAAAATATTTATAAAGAAGTCATCAGTCCAAGTCCCAACATCTTATCTCTTTAAAAAAGAATTTATAAACATCGGTCTTTTTTTCTCTTCAAAGATTGTAAAGCCGACATCAGACAAAATGACCAAGTAGAGGAAAACTCTGTGTGTGTGTGTGTGCGCGAGTGTATGAGAGAGAGAGAGAGAGAGAGAGAGACCCAGTCCTGTTGATCCTCTTCATGGGAGGGGCACTCATAGTTACAGCCACTGCCTTCCCTGTGGTCTTCCTTTTCCCTGCAGGCTGCCTTCGACTGTAAAGTATGGAAGACTTGAGGACCACAGAATCAGCAGTACCTTAGGTAAAATTTGGGCATCAGAATAAACATTTAACTCACTAGCTTTGAATACATTATGAATCAGATGAAATGACTACATTGTGCAAATTAGGGGCCAAATCATTAGGCATAAACACATAAATGGCAAAGTAGTTAGGCACTATAAAAGTTTCATTCTCACAAGAACAAGTCTTCTGAAACAATGAAATAAGGCATAAGATATTTGACTAGCTCCAAATGAAAATTATAATCCAAACCAGTGTTTTAAAAGGCTCAATGAAGGCTAGCCTCAAGGCAAGGCATGCCTATAGTGCTTTGAGGCTCAATCTAAATTCCAAATTCCAAAAAGGCTAACGCATTATATGTTGAGGCTTATGCATTTTCATAAAAAGCATGCCTTTTGCACCTTTGTAGTTGAGGCTTATGCATTTTAGGTGTGTGATTCTCAAGTTAGATTTGGTTAACAAACTTTAACTACATATTTGTATAAAAGGAATGCAGTAAATTCATAATATGAGTTGATTTATAAAACTCTTGAACCTCAATCTTTCCAAAATAACTGAGTTGCATTTTAGATCATTAAAATAGTTTGAACATTATAATAGTATAGTTATCTCTGGTCATGATTTATGTTATGTATTTAAGTTAGCAAGTTTTTAATGGCCCACAAGTAGTTTGCAAAGTAAATATAATTTTTATTTTTTACATTATATTTTTGATTTTCTTACTTTTCCCTTATTTTTAAAATATATACAATCTATTTACATATTTTTATCTTTAAAAAATTCTCAAAAGGCTTACACCTCACCTCTTAAGGATTAAAATGCATCGCCTTACACCTTGGCCTTTTAAAACATTGATCTCTAAACAAAAGGTAACAACAACTTCATTTGCATCTTAAAGACTTTGTGTACCCAATATTAAATATGGAGAACAATAATCTCGACATCCAAACATCAAAGAGAATTGTATCAACTATAAGCACAAATATGTCTCAAACATGATCATAATAATTAAAAGGTAATTATCTCCAAAGACACCAAAAGGTTAAATATTCCAAGAGAAGCAAGTGAAACATTGATCAAACGTTAAAATATGATGCAACATAGGCTTAAAGTCTGGATCAAATCAGGAATCCCGCTAGGGTTAAAGTCCAGAATAATTGACAAAGTTAAGACAAACAAGAAAAGAGAGCAAACATACCTTGATTATATGAAGATTCCAATTCTACATGAGGGGTAGAGGGGCCATTGATGGGTTCAAGGGGTTCATTCACTGTCTTCCCCAGATTATATGAAGATTCTGGCTGTCCATGAGGAGTAGAGGGGCCATTGATGGGTTCAAAGGGTTCAACCATTGTCTTTCCCTTATTTTTTATTTCCTCAGCAGTCTGGCTTTGATTGCATGCTGTAAATAGCTATAATATGTCACAATCATAGGTACTCTAATTCAAGGAACAGTAATAATAATAATAATAATAAAGCTAGAGAACTCTGCACTTCCCCCACAAGGATAAATAAATAAATAAATAATCCCCAGGATTTGAAACACAAAATGTTCATCTGAAATAAAACAAAAAGGAATCAAAGCAAATTATGACAAAAACATAGCATTCAGAACCACCATTGAGTCTGAAACTTAAAATCCTTGAGGCACTAAAATTTATTTCAGTGACATCTTAACAATGTTCGTAATTAGTTTTATTTCCTTGCCATCTGCCCTCGCCAGCCAGTGCCTCTTCCACCCCCGATCTCTGTGTGGTATAATCTGGCAAACATATTTGTTACTATCATCATTTTTTTTAATAGAAATTAGATTTGTTAATATGCATGATTATCAGATTCATTACATTTTTTGAATTAAAAATGTTAACAACTTACCATGTAATTGCTGTTAATTGCAGCTACTTATATTCTATTACTGTTAGCTAATTCAGTAGTTGCTACTAATGGCTGTTAATTGAAAATCAACAGTAACTAACAAAATATAATTAACAGTAATTAAAATTTTTATTTAACATATAATAATTCAATTAAAATATTAACATTTTAATTCTTTAAATTTTAATTATTTTTAATTATATGTTATAATATTCATTAACAAGGTAATATTTTGGGACTTGAATTTGGATTTGTGTGGATTTGGAAGAAAGTCAATATTTTGTACCATGTTTTATCGAAATCCAAGGCCCCAATTCCATGCTCCCAAACGTAGGGTATAATTACTTTGAAAAAAAATTATTACTGCATCAAATTTCAACATATAATTCCTGTTAATATTGCAGAAGGTAATATTCTAAATGTCAATTTCAAAATATTAATTTAAAATGCCATTTAAATGTTATTTAGACAATGTTTGAATTGTTAATTAAAAATGATAATTTAAATGTCAATCAAAAATTTTAATTTAAAATTTTTTTGTTAATAATATTATTACTAAGTACTAACATAATTTATCATATATTATTTTTTACTGCATATTATAATATATTAATTATATGTTGAAATATCATTATGATCATAATAATATTATAATAAATTTATACAGCATATATAATTTTTTCATAGCTAGAAGTGACTATGCAAACATCACTTATTTGATGAGTACTTATTTATGACTTTCAACACTTTTCAAATTCACTACATATTATCAGTACTTTTTCAATTCAATATTTCTCTCATAAAGTCCATCTGTGACCCCCATAGAATTCCTAAGTAATGTGTAATAGACTAATACCACAGTAATTGAGCATTCAGCAAGAAGAAAGAAATCAGTAACCTACATGTGAAAATATAAATGAAATAATCTCTTTGAATAATTACCACAATCAAATAGAAAAGAGAATCCATGATTTCCATATCAACAATTGGATTTGGTTAAGGCAATAGAAACAGAAAATAGCGGGAAAATCACCTGAGGGAGGATTATGTGAAGATTCTAGTGGTAGATGTGGAATAGAAGAGTCTTCGGCATCTATGCATTCAACAGTTTCATTCAGTGTCCTCTTCTTTTTTATTTCCTTTGCACTCTCTCTCTGGCTGAATGCTGTAAGAGGCTCAAATATGTCGGAGACTAACATTTATATAATAAAAGATCCCCAGAAATTAAAACAACAAATGTATTCAGCAGTCCTAAAATTATACCATGAATTGAAAGTAAATGACAATGGTGCACAAAGAACAAGACCATTACACTTACATTACCATCGTTACAGACTCCCCTTAACAAACTTTATCACCCTGTACATAGACTGACGAGATTCAGCCGCAGCTTAATTTTTAGATAACTATAACTGATATTGCATACGGGTGGAGAAGCAATAAATTTTTTTTCAACAATCGCACAATAATCAGCGTACTAATCCTATTCTGCGTAACGTGTAAGAGAATGATGCTAGGGTTATTTAAGCATTAATCCACGAGAAGCGATAAATCCGTGACCCAAACGTCAGAATATAAAACAACATTTAGTTCTCACAATAATCACGAAAATCACATTACAATGTTAAATCACAAAGAAAACGATCGTTCCGAAGTTTTTTTAATAAGCAAACAAATAGGGTACCTAGGGTTAGACGATCAACAACAATTCGATTCGGCTAACAAGAGGCAGAGAAACAACAAATGGATAGGGGAAATTACCAGAGGTAGAAGTACAAGTGCGGCGTCGAGAAGTGCTAGGGTTTCGAGCATTGATGAAGGAGGCAATGGGAGCGTCAAGGTTGATGGCATCGGGCAACGTGAGAGGAGGGGGCTTAGAGGGATTGAGAAGAGAGGGCGGTACTTTTGAGGAGGAGGAGACGGAGGAGGGGCGAGAAGCGACGGTGTTGGTGCAATCGGCGAGAGCCTTTCTCTTCAGCGTTCTCTTCTCCGCATTCATGGCTTCTCCATTTCACATGAGAAAAAGAAGAAGAAGAAGAGCGCGACTGTAAGGTGGAGGAGAAGCTACGATCTTGAGGGATGAAATGGCGGGAAGTTTGGCGTGTTACGGACCTCAATCAAGGTGTCTGAAATTATTTCTGGATCTCTCCCTCTCTCTCTCCCTTCTCGGTTTACAAAAGCGATCTGTGATGACAATTGGGATCATCATGGGCCGAAAAGTTTGTTATCAATTGTAGGCCCATGCACATGGAACTGACATCCAGGCCCACTCTTGCCACAGGCCCGCTCGGCTGGACGATTTAACAAAGGCATACAATTCTTAGCAGCGGAAGGATAGAATTAAACAGATTTGGGTTTAGATTGATTCATTTATTAACAGGTGATCAATGTTTCGTCAGCTAGCAAAGTCACAGCTTGGCGCATAGCAGATCAAACAAAGCAGATCTTCGATCGAATATCAAATGAACCACAAAAACCCCCTAAATAACGCTCTGTGGCTCGCGATCAACGTGTTCCACGTATCGATGTTGAGAAAATACGTCTCAGATCCTTCTCATATTGTCAGTTATGATGAGTTGGAACTTAGTGATTCACTGGGGTATGAGAAGATACCAGTACGTATTTTGGATAGAAAAGTACAGGAGTTACGTAATAAGAAGATTCCTCAAGTAAAAGTTTTGTGGAGGAATCATGCGGTAGAAGAGGCTTCTTAGGAGTCTGAAGAGCAGATGAGACAAAGGTATCCGCAACTATTCCTAGAAGCTTAAATGTAATTAGAAATGTAAGCAAAATATGTAATGTTTTGTACAGGTATATGTAATGTTTAGATAGCATGAGATATTTTAGTTTTGGGAGGAATTTTCTTTTGATATATGTAATCTCCCAAAACTTGAGTTGTAACCACGGTATTCCTCCGCCACAAGTGAGGGTGAATAATAAAATAAGTAGACCATTTTTGCCTCATAAGGGATGATGAATTACATGAATAGTAAATTTCGATGACGAAATTTTATAAGGAGGGGAGGATGTAATGACCCGAATTTAAAATGGAATTTAAATGATAAAAGAAAGGGGAATGGAAACAAAAATAAAGAAGGAAGTTGCCAAACTTCGTCGACGAACATAGGGTTTCGTCGATGAAGGCTTTAAGGATTTCGTTAACAAACACACGGCCTCGTCGACGAGAAAATACCGAGAGGGGTTTTGAGGTAGCCTGAATTTCGTCGACGAATACAGGGTCTCATCAACGAAATTTATGAAGAACTCGTCGACGAAGATCGGGCTCGTCAACGAATTCTACTATCTATATATATGAAAAATCCGATTTTTATGTCATTCTAAGCTTCCTTTCCACACTCTCTCTCACCTCTTCGACCCTCTCACTCTCTCTCTTCGATTTTGGGCTAGTTTTACGCCGGATCGAAGATCTGAGGCTACCACGACGCTCCTGGCGAAATTCCCTACAAGTTTGCCGGAGCGGATCATTGGGGAAACAAAGTTGGAAATCATCCCAGAGTTGAGGTAAGGCTTTTTAAGTCAAATTAGACTTTATGGTAGTTATAGAAATTGACGTACGCATGAAAATACTGATGTTTAATACTGGGAGTTTTGAATTTCAGGGTATTGATCAGGAAGACATACGGGGGTTAGCCTAGGATATTTTGGGGGCATTCTCAGTAGTCAGGTAAGGGAATAAATTAAAGCAATTATTTTCCACGCAATTTATTATTGATTATGAGTAAATTTATATCCAGAAAAACAAATGTTATACTTGTATATTATAGATGAAATGTATGTTTGGAAAATACTGCTATTATGATTAAAATGTATATGTATGTATAAGATGCCAGAAATGATGATTTTGAGAATATGAAGCATGACTTTAAACGGCATTTGTGTGGCATGAACATTATTTTTTTTATGTGAAGTGAATCAAGATATGAATGATTTCACAAGCAAGCATATTTCCAGGTATTTTGAAAATATGAGTTATGTTATACTAAGTTTGACGAATATATGAAAATGAGTTATTTTCAGAATGTAAATACCTGAAACGTATTTATGTTATTGGTGCGAGGCCATGTATTTATATTATCGGCACGAGGCCGTATTTACGATTTTGGCGCGAGACCATGTATTTATATTATCAGCACGAGGCCGTATTTACGATTTTGGCACGAGGCCATGTATTTATGATTTCGACACGACGCCGTACCTATGATTTCGGCACGAGGCCGTATCTATGTTTTCGGCATGAGGTCATGATGATGTTATGTATGTTTATGTATTATATTTTATTACAACCAGGATGTTAGTATAGTTCAGTTCAGGGCTCGGTACCGTAGCTATATATGTAGATCAGATATCTACGTCAGATTAGTGCTAACCATCCCACGAGGGGATGGGAGATGGATAGTCGATGTGGCTTTCAGTAGAGTGTGGACATCCACCTAGCAGTTCGGACCAGGGTGTGGAGGGCCCATCATACTTACAGACATATTTGATTCGGTAATGGTCGACCAGCCATTGTCAGGTCCCGCCTTCGGGCTGCACAACCCGTCATAGGGGGTAATACATGACATTGCTAGCTATTCATCCTGGGTAGATTTTTAGTATTACAGTTATAACAGATGCTTATGTATGTTATGATTTATTAGCAAATATGAAAGTACATGATTATCCAGTATGATATTATGATTATTGCCAAAGTTATTAAATGTACTGTATATATATAAGCACTTTAAATGTTCATGTTGCCACACAGCTATATTTAGTTTATTTTCCCTTACTAAATGTTCAAGGCCGTCGTTGAGTGAGTGGAGCTTCCCTACTAGAAGGGTAAGCGTTGAACTAGGACTATGAGATTTTTGTTGTAAGGTCCTAGTGTCATTTTTGACTTTTTGAAAGATTGTAAATAAATATAGTATTTTGGGAATGTAAATAGCTCTGGTATTATGTTTCATGGTTGAATGATTGAGATTTTATTTTACTGCTGCTTAGGCTTCCGCTGTGATTGACAGGTGTCCCCGTTACCCACGAGTTCGGGTTGACCATTTTATCTATTATGTGACATTTTATGTTTAGAAATTGAGGGACGTTACAGTGTGAGCATAAGAGTGTTATTTCAACATTAAAGCATAACATTTTGCAATTCCAATATGTTCACAAACACTTGTCCACATTGTAAATTAAATCGGATTACAACACTTGTCCACATCGGAATTAAACCAGATGTCTCGACTCATCGTATTAAACCAGATGTCTCGACTCATCGGAATTAAAATCGAATTACAACACTTGTCCATGTCGGAATTAAACTGAATGTCTCGACTCATCGGTATTAAACTAGATGTTTCGACTCATCAAAATTAAAACCGGATTTGAGACCCATTGAAATTCAACCGGATGTCTCGAATCATCGGTAGTGAAGTAACAATCATCACATAGAACCTAGACATTTAACCAGCATTAGTTTTCCACAGTTTCCTGAAAACAATTTGGAACCACGGTTCCTCAACATTTCACAACTCAAATCATTTCAAATATACCAGCTCATGTCACACTTATTTGGGTACATAAATAATCACATAACATTTGATCTAAGGATATAGTTTAACATAAATGAAGGTATGGTTATCACTATATTATAATTTATTCAAATATATGATTTTCCAATAGAAACTGAGATAATACCCGAAACCCCAATTTTCCCAAAATTTGTAAACCTGAAAATCCTGTAATTTCACCTTGTAGAATTTCCTAAATAAGTATTCAAAACATACATATCATCATAAACCACAGTTTTACCAGTTGAGATTTCAAAAATAACTAATATAAATTGTCACACCCTGAACCCGCGGATGGGTCCTAGGTGTGATTTTAGTAACCTAACTTGTCTCTGTATCATTTAAAACATACATGATATTATACTGAATGAGGGTCCGACCCCGTGGGGTACACGTAAACCCTATACACAATCACATACATGTCCATACACATCAAATACGCAGTGATATGCATACATCATACCATACAACGTACCATACCAAAGTCTATACATAACTAGAATCTACATTCCAAAATACCATTCATACCCCGGGTGTCTACAAAACCCAAAAATGACAACCCAGTTATAGAATTCGTACTTACATAAATATTCTACGTATAATGACTCGAAGAATAATAGTATTTAAATTATAAAGAGGGAGGGAAATGGAAACAGAGATAGAAAGAGGCAGCAGACCTTGTCGACGAATGCAGGAGATTCGTTGACGGGGATAATATAGAGTCTCATCAACGAGGGCATGTTTCATTAACGAGAAAATACTAAGAGGATATTTGGGCGACTCTGAATTTCGTCAACGAGGGTAGAGTTCGTTAACAAATTGTCTTTTGACCTCATCAACGAGGTGACATGGCTTGTCAACAAGCGCCAGTGTATAAAAAGGCCAAACTTCATTTTTTCAGCTGAATTTTGACGCTCAAAGCCTCTCTCTCTCTCTCCTCCCTATGGTTCCTCCCTATTCTCTCTTCGATTCTAGCCCCGTTAATCGCCGGATCGACGATCTGAGGCCACTATGACGCTTATAGGGAAGTTCTCTCCAAGTCTGCCAGAGCAGATCGTCGGTGGGACAGAGTTGGATTTCATCCTAAATTAATGATTAGGTCTTTTAAGCAATATTTGACTTACTAATAGTTGTAGGAAATATAGTGGACATCAAAACAATGATATTTTGTTCTAGGATATATGGTTTTCAAGGTGTTGAGTGGAGAACCTTGCGGGTGTAAGACCCGTCACAGTAGGGGATTTTAGCAGAAGTTAGGTAAGGGAAATATGCTATACTAGGCAATTATAGAATGATTTTTAGTATGAAATGTATATTTTTATCAGATTATTATTCACAGCAGAAATTTATATAGTTTATCAATTATGTTTAATATGTTTTAAATTACTATGTGGCTTGAGAAAATATATATAGTACAAAAACATGTTTTACAGTATTTTTTAGGATTATGTTTTACAAAATATACAGACAGTGAATATGTTTTATAACATTTTCAGAATACCATGATTATACAGTTTTACAGTACCATGACATATAGATTTACAGTTAATTTCAGAAACACAGTTGATATAGATACAGTTTATTACAGCGTCATGGTTAATACAGTTATTACAAAATCATTGTAAGACAGATAGTTGTATGCAGAGATATATTATATAGTATCAGACCATAATGGACCATTACAAATACAGTTTACAAAACACGGTACTGTAACTATATATAGAATAGAGTGCAACCACCGATTTAGATAATACATGGTAGGTAGGTCGATCGTGCCCACGTGTGGAAAGGCTCCCCATTAGATACGAGTTGAGGAGGGCTTATCAGAATGACAGAGAATAGTGGTTTATCCTAGTAGGCCAGCCAGTGATAGATCCCGCCTACGGGCCGCATAACCCTGTCATGAGAGGTTAAATCATGACATACAGTTATCCATCTATGGAAGTTTTCAGTTATCATTATGTATGTACAATTTCACAAAAACAAAGAATATACTTATATATATATTAAAAGTATTATGTATAAAAACCTAAAATATAGATACGTTAAGCAACATGGAAAAGGTGGTTTATATTACTTGTACTGCATTTACAGATTCAGTTATACATGACTATATAGAAACAGATTTTCATAGTATTGTAACTCATTTGCCACGCACTAGCAATAACATATTTCGTCTTAATGAGCGTCGTCTCATTCCATTAAATTAATATTTTTCAGACGATCCAGTTTGGCGAGCAGATCAGGCTTGCAGGTAGAGGGGCTTTAGTACTGCCCTGTTAGTAGCGTGAGTATTTTTGGGAGTATTTATGTATAACTCTAGCCCAATTGAGGGTATTTTGGGAAACAATCATATATGTATAGTTTGAGAACATTATAACTCTTTGGTATTATACATATTTATATATGGTGGTGGTTATGTGATTTTAGCTTCTTACTGCTTAGGTGGATGGCTAATTTTATATATGAAGGTATCAGAACAATGCAATTTCACAATAATTATTATTATAAAGAGGAACAAAAACTCAGTTATTTTAGCAGGTCATTACACTACGTAACTAACTGACACCCATGCTCCCGAACACTAAGATGCTAGTTTTAGCTACCTGAAAGACCTGAAAAAAATTTGTATATTCGGGGTGAGACACCTCTCAGTAAGGAAGAAAGTAGGTTATATAAGTGTATGACATACAAATGTTATTTCAACATAAAACATAACACAATATAGTTACAGTATTTTCACAATTCAGTTCGAGTACATATGATACCAAACATACGATTAGTGTCGTCACACTCAAGCTATTGATACCCTGCAATAACCAAATCCTCACAGCGATATCATGCTAATATGGTGTTGACTCACAACCATCGGTGACCAGCTGAAACAAATAAGTGATATTTCACACCCTCGTATATAGAGCGAGACACTCTTCCCTACGGTAATTAGCCGAGACATGGCATAAGTGTATGGTAATTAGCCTCCCCTAACTGTTTTACAAAACCTTAGAACATTTTACATACAACATTTCATTCCACACTTATTTGAGTATACAACAATCATATCATTTTCAATTCGAGAAATACAATTGAATAATAATACAGGTACGATCATCTCAATATTACAGTTTTATATAACATATGATTTTTCAACAAAAATAGAGATGATACCCAAAACCCCCAATTTACCCAAAAACTATAATCCGAAAATTTCGCATTTTCACCTGATAATTTTCCTAAATAAGTAACCAAAACATACATACGATCGTAAAATACAGGTTTACTGATCTAGCTTTCAAAAATAACTTATATAAACAGAATCTCCTTACCTTTTCCCAAATACCAAAATATGAACTCTACGGCTCCAAAACTACGAATCGAGTTCCCAAAACCAAAACATCCAAAAACTATACTTCACTATAATTTTTACTACTACATATATTCCAAAATGAAACTGAAATCGGACCCTTACCTCGGTTTTGGGTCAAAACCCGAAAATCCTTGAAATGAATTTCTGATCCGCTATAAACATAGAGATTCTTCTTCTGATCCACGTGGTAACATCAGATCGTTGATTCCAGCAACTAACGACCTGAAATCCTAGAGAAAGAGAGAGAGGATTCGAGTTATAGAGAGAGAGAGAGAGAGAGAGAGAGAGAGAGAGAGAGAGAGATAGTTTTAGCTTTCCTAGCAATGAAGCAAGTGAAAAAGATATTTACAACCCTTTGACCCAGCCAGCCTCGTCGATGAGACGACGTCCTCGTCAACAAACCACAGAAGGAAGTTCATCGATGCCAAGGTGGCCTCGTAGACGAGCCTGTGATTTCAGGATTTCCCAAAATCTCTTGGCATCTCCTCGTTGACGAGCTAATGAATCTCGTCGCCAAGCTAAACAAGAGGCTTCGTCGACGAGCCTTGCAAATTTTTACCTTTTAAGTTTTTCTTCTTTTTTCCTCATTTATTTAATACACATATCTCGGGTCATGTTTTTACATAACAAAATCTCCTTACCTTTTCCCAAAAATCAAAACACGAAGCTAAATGGTCCAAAACATCAACACGGGATCCCTAAAACTGAAAAACCAAAAAACACAACTTCAATACAATCCTTTTTACCACAAGTCTACCAAACCGAAAATGGTTTTATGCCCTTACCTCGATTTTAAGGTAAAACCAAGAAATCCTCAAAACAAAGATCCGATCCTCTATAATTGTAGAGATTCTCCCCCTAATCCACGTAGTAACGTCGAATCGTTGATTCGAGTAACAGGTGGCCCGAGATCTTAGAGAGAGAAAGAGAGAGAGAGAGAGAGAGAGAGAGAGAGAGAGAGAGAGAGAGAGAGAGAAAGAGAGAGAGAGGATTTTAGTTTTCTTAACCATTAAGCAACACAAATTCAACTTATAGGCCTTTGACCCAACCAACCTCGTCGACGAATTGTAACTCTCGTCGACGAGTAGAAGAAGGGTGTTCATCAACGATGGAGTTGGCCTCATCGACGAACCTGAGATTTCAAAATTCCAAAAATCTCTCGGTATTATCTCATTGACAAGCCTTTGAATTTCATCAACGAGCCACAAAAGAGACTTCGTCGACGAGAGAAGGAGTCTTGTTGACGAGCCCTGCTATTTTCACCTTTTCAAATTCCTTCCCCTTTTCTTATTTATTTAATCCATATTTCTCGGGTCAGGTTCTTACATTAGCTATCAGCCTAGAGGGATATATCCCATTATTGTCTGTTTATTTTATACAAACCTTGGATAGGGTACCTATGGATGCTATTCTTGGGTCTTTGCGACTGACATACGATTTGACGATGGTTATTTGGCTGAGACTTTCAACATCCAGAAAGGAGATTTTGACTGCCCCAACTCGGTCTTAACTTGGATCAATGAGTAGGATTTTCACAATGAGTACCTTTATGAATTTGGTTATGACTAGTCCTGTGGTTGATCTCAGTCACACCCCCAGCTATAGGTCGCTGACTCTCAAAGTTAAAGTTGTGCACCACCTGATCTCCTACAATATCTTACCTTTGTCTGGGTCTAGGGATCATGTTTCATACCTAGACTGCTTCGTGATGCGGTGCCTCTTTTCAAGGAATAAGCTGGACTTGCCTAGACTGATCCTAAAGTGGATGTTTGTGAAGACCTTAGGCAAGAAGATTATTCTACCATACGGAGGCATCCTGACTACGATTTTTGTAAAGCGGAGAGTCACTAGGACTCCGTATGCAGTATTGAAGAAGATAAAGGGCACTGACACCTTCTCATCCACAACCCTGAAGCTGATGGGTTACGAGCTGACCGGTAACATGTGGTTGCCTACCATACCCGAGAGAGGACCAAGGCCTCAGGAGGTTCCTCAGGAGTAGCCACACATGTCAACCAATGTTAAGCTCATGGCAGCTATCACTGGTCTCACTACATCCTTCGGTGAGTTTAGGACTTCTATCCAAAGTGAGATCAGGGAGCAGGTGTAATAACCCCAAAAAGGGCTATACAAGATTAGTGAAGTGATTCCCAAAATATATATATATATATATATATATTAATCAATCAATTAATTAATTAATCAAATTTTTAAAAAGAAAATAATAATAATTAAAATTTATTTTTTATTTTTATTAATAAAATATATTATTATTATTATTATTATTATTACTATCCTCCTGAAGGTTCGGGAGGATACCAGACAAAACAAAACAAAAATAAAAAGAGGGAGTTGTAGAGATCCATCAGCCCCCCTGTGCTCTCTCTCTCTCTCTCTCTCTCTCTCTCTCTCTCTCTCTCTCTCTCTCTCTCTCTCTCTCTCTCTCTCTCTCTATTTCTCTTTATTTTTTCATTCTCTCTCCTAAATTTCGTGACGAATTTTCACCCGATCGAAAATCGGAAGATATCGCTAGGCTCCATTCTCCGTTGCCGTCTTTTTTTATCGAGCGGATCAGTGGTAGGAGTGGCATAGACATATCTCCTGGGATAAGCCAAATCTCCCTTTTTACCTCATTTCTTGCAAATTATAAGTTCGATTGACAAACGGACACCACCACGAGAATCTATGGATGATTCTCTATAAGTCTAGCGGGATGAAATTCTCGTGGGGTCGTCGTGGGCAAAACCCCAAATTTGGGGTACGGGGGTTATTAAGGGGCTTATTTTTAATTAATTATGATTAATTTAGAAATTCTAAAATATTGAGCATCTGGAGTTAAAGTAGAATTTTCAGAATTTAGAGCCCGGGTGAGCGCCGCGAATGTAATTTTGGGACCCAGAGGCAAAATTCAGAAAATTAAGTGGGGGTGTTAAATATTAGTTTAAATGTTAATTTGGGGTATATGGAGCCTAGGGAAGGTTAGATGGGTATTATTTTGGGAAAGTGAGTTAATTAATATGGAGAAAATACAAATTGCAGGATTTGAGTTTCGGGCGCCAAAGGCGTAGGATTTGGGGTTCTAACGAGACTCTCAGTAAGTCAGATAAGGGGAATAAATTATAGCAGCATTTTTGGAATTATTGTTTAAATTAATATGTGAAAATGAGCATATGGTATTTTTCTTGAAAGTTATTATGATATAAATATTAAACAAATTGTGTGGCATTTGAGTAATATTAAATGTGATATCTATATGTGGGTAAAAATTATTTGCATGAAAAATGAGATTGTACAAATTACTGATATGGGTATTTTAGGAAATGTGGAAATACGTGAAATATGGTATGTACTATTATGAGATGATAGAAAGTGTACAGAAAATGATGAGAATATTTATATTGAACTGAATTGAGATATACTGAAATATGATTGATCATATGCCAATATCGCACAATAATTGCGGGTGGGTGGTATTCATTTCCTACTGATGCTGTTGGGGAGGTAAGCTCAGTATGAAGATTGTGTGTGTGTGTGTGTGTGAAGTTCCTACTGATGCCGTTGGGGAGGTATGCTCAGTAGGGAGATTGTGTGTATGAAGTTTTTACTGATGTTGTTGGGGAGGTATGCTCAGTATGGAAATTGTGTGATGAAGTTCCTACTGATGCCGTTGGGGAGATATTGTAACAACCCGAAGAATAATGGTATTTAAATAATAAAAACAAAGGGAAATGGAAACCAGAAATATAATGAGGTAGTCGACTTCGTCGACGAACGACATTGCATTTTGGATGGGATAATCTCGAGGAAATTTTTAGTTCCTCATCGACGAATACAAGGGACTCGTCGACGAGGATATAAGAGGAGCTCATCGACGAGGACATAATTCATCGACAAGAAGATATCGAGAGAGGATTTGTGGAAACCTGAAATTTGTCGACAAGGGTTTAAGTTCGTTAATGAACTTTCTACAGGACTCATCGACAATATAGGTAATGCCTCCAAATCTTAAGAGCATATACCACCGCAGCAAGCTCTAAATCGTGGACAGGATAATTCTTCTCATATTCTTTAAGCTGCTTAAACGCATATGCAATAACCCTGCCGTGCTGTATCAACACGCATTCAAGACCCTTCAAAAAGGCATTACTGTATATTACAAACCTGTCTTCACCTAATGGAATAGCCAGTACTAGAGTTGAAACTAACCACCGCTTTAACTCCTGAAAACTCTGCTCATAGTCGTCGGTCCAGCCAAACTTTACATTTTTCCTCATAAGTCGTATTAATGGACCTGATAGCCTGGAGAAACCATCCATAAAGCACGGTAATAACCCTCTAATCCTAGAAAACTCCTGACTTCCTGAACATTTCCCGCCCTTTCCCAACTCACCACTGCCTCTATTTTACTTGGATCAACTGATATTTCTGCCTTTAAGATCACATGGCCAAGAAAAGTGACCTGCCTTAACCAAAACTCATATTTCTTTAATTTTGTATACAATTTCCTTTCTCTTAATATCTGCAACACCAGCCTCAAATGATGCTCGTGCTCCTCAAAACTCCTTAAATAGACCAATATATCATCAATGAACACAACCACGAACTGGTCCAAATACTGATGGAACATCTGATTCATTAGATCCATAAATACTTCTGGTGCATTAGCCAACCCAAATGGCATTACTAAAAACTCGTAATGCCCATATCTAGTACAAAATGCGGTCTTCGAAATATCTTATGCTCTAACTTTCATCTGATGGTAGCTTTACCGTAGATCAATTTTAGATTAAACCTGGGTCCCTTGAAGCTGATCAAATAAATCATCGTTCCTAAGGACAGGGTATTTATTCTTGACTGTCTGATCAAATAAATCATCGTTCCTAGGGACAGGGTATTTATTCTTGACTGTCAGTTTGTTTATCTCCCTATAATCCATGCACAATCTCATGGTTCCATCTTTCTTTTTCATGAATAAAACCGGCGCTCCCCAGGGTGACACACTGGGCCTAATAAAACCCTTATCCAATAATTCCTGTAACTAATCTTTCAATTGTTTCAACTCAATTGGAGCCATACGATACGATGCTTTAGATGCTAGCGCAGATCCTGGCAACAGGTCTATAGTAAATTCAATCTCATGATCAGGTGGCAAACCAGGTAGTTCTTCTAGAAATACATTAGGAAACTCTCTCACTATTGGTATGTTAGCTTGTCTCAATTCTTCTTTTGGCAATTCTTTTATGTATGTGACATACCATTCGCAACCACTTTACAGCAACCTCCTCACCTGAATAGCTGACACTAGCTATGGTGAAGCACGTACGCGTGATCCTACGAATCTGTACTCTTACTCTCCCGGGGGTCTGAAAATAACTTCTTTCTTATGACACTCTATGGTAGTGTAATGAGTAGCAAGCCAGTCCATGCCTAGTATCACATCAAACCCCTGCATATCAAGGATCACAAGATCAGCTAACAACACCCTCCCCTGAATACTTACTGGAAAATTTCGAAGTACCCTCCTACATCTAACTACAGATCCCATCGGCATACCCACATACAGTTCTACATCGAGTAGCCGAGTCTCTACCCTAGTTATTCTGACATACCCCGCCGATATAAAGAAATGGGTGGCACCTGTATAAAAAAAAACAACAATTGTATATGGTAAAGCAGTAAGGGTACTTGTGACCACGTCTCCAGCCGTCTCAGCGTCTCTTGGTGTCACCGCATAGACTCTTGTCGGTGCAGTATTTCTTTGCTGACCACCGCGGGGTGCCTGATATCCACCTCGAAATGGTCTAGGAGCCTGTGCATAATTGAACGGCATCTGACACGATCAAGCCGTATGACCGAGCCTCCTGCATTGATGACAAATATTTTCCCCTAGTCGGCACTCACTAGGATGTCTTCACCCGCATCTAGGACAAATGGCAAGAAGCTGTCCACCCTGAAATCCACCGTGCTCTACCATCTGTCTCTGGCCTCCGCCAAATCTACCCCCTCTCCAAGGGCCTCGGCTAGGACCCACCTGAAAACTCGAGGGCATAATCATCTTCCTCTGACTTTGTGTCTCTATCTCTCTGGGCAAACTTTCCTCTGCTATAATAGCTCCGACAACCAACTCTGAGAAGTCCTGGATCCTCAGTACTGCTACTTGCCTGTAAATATCACGCCTCAAGTTTCTTTCAAACATTCTAATCTTCTTTGCTTCATTTGGGACAATATAGGGGCAAAAACGCGATAGCTCAATAAATCTCGTGGCATGCTGCTGGACAGTCAATGACCCTTGGGACAGACTCAGAAACTCCTGTACTCAAGCATTTCTAACTGAAGTAGGATGATATCTATCAAAGAACATGTCCCTAAATCGGGCCCAGGTCATCGACACTAGTATCGCCCTCTGCTCCTCCAACAGTCTGATGGCTGACCACCATCTCTCGGCCTCCCCTCCCAATCTATATGTAGCATATAAGTCTCTCTGCTCGTCAATGCAGTGAAGTACCGTCAAGATCTTCTCTATCTCCTGCACCCAGTTCTTTGCAACTATAAGATCAGTCGCTCCAGAAAAGGTCGGTGGATTCATCTTCATAAATTTCTCTATGGTACATCCCTAAACTATAGATGGACCTTTCTGTTCTCTAAAGCTCCGTGCTATCTTAGCCATAACCTGCTGAGCCACATTATGTAGCACAACATCGGAATCTCCACCTCCTGCGCCAGAAGGACTTGCTCCATCATCCCCACTAGCGTGAGCGCTACTGCCTCTTGGGTCCATCCTGTAAACATATAAATCACCGTTTTCAGAATTCTATTTCCCACACAGATCTAGCTTGTTTCCTTTAATTAAAACCTCAAATTTATTATCAACTTTTCGCCTTGATCCTATCCCACAATCCAATCCTACAACCTAAACACATGACTCGTCGAAAGTTTATTATGATTTTCCTGGAATCGTCACCCTAGGAAAAACAAACAAATAATCACTAAATCTCATATCTAGATCACAAAATAAAACCTTAAATTTTTTTCCTATGTTCTGATATTGTTTTCCGCTGCACTCTAAAGTCAACATAACCTAGCAACCTAGGCTCTACTACCAAAATGTAACATCCTCAAAATTCTCACCATTCTTTTTTATAACAAATTACTCCAATATTTGAATATAATAGGCACCCCTATGCAACGGGAAACATAAATCACATAACCACATATACATATAACTATACAATACCAGAATTCAGTATTTTCAACCATAACAACATAATACCTCTCTCTCTCTCCAGTGTCAAAAATACAAAACGCTACACCAAACTTATCCTATAACTAGGGTGACCAACTTATCTCTATCCGCGAGCCTGATCTGCTCGCCAAGCTGGCTCGCCTGAAAAATGTTAAAGTAATGGAGTGAGTCGACGCTCAGTAAGTGGAAATATGCTATTACTAGTGTGTGGCGTCCGAGTCATAAATTTATAATAATAGTAATTAAAACCGCATGATCTAGCAATTCTGTAAAACACATGCATAATAACTTAAAACATTTGTATCATCTGAACTTTCTATCATTCATAGTGTTAAATCATACTATATACAATAAAAGCTGTAAAATTGTATATATATACATAGTTGTGTTCTTTCTCTGGGACTCTATATGTCATGATTTGACCCCTCATAACAGGGTTGTGCGGCCCGTAGGCGGGACTTAAGCTGGTCAGCCCTCCAAGTAAGTCACTATACTCTACACTACCTCATCCTGGCCAAAGTGCATACTCTTCTAGGCGCGAGACTAGCTCCTACCTCGTCAAACCGCCCCCCTCCACCCAGCGAATTGGGGAGCTACATACTCTCCGAGCACGGTCGACGGTACCCATATACTATCTGAGATATGTGGTTGCACTCTATCTGTATCTAGCAACGGTACTGTGCTCTATATTTTATATCAATATTGTATTTGTCTATAATCTTTTCACAGGGATCTGATACTATATATATACATACTATACTCTTTAAATTGTTTTCATCATGTTTCCAAAATAACCATAACACTATTAATCTATACTGTAAATACTGTAATATCTGTAGCATCTTGATGCTATAACTGTCTAATCTGTCAGTACTTTCTTTCTATATAATCTGTCTGTAATCTTTCTTTTTGTATAATCTAAGTGTTATGGCATTTAGGAAAACATAACTTTCTATATACACTGAATATCATGTTCTGAATAAATATATGTATACTGATATATATATATATATATATATGTATATATATCTATATTTTATATGTATTCATCTAAATAAAACTGTATATGTATATATATTCTGTCTATATAAAATTTGCAATTATCTATCTATAGCTATATAACTTGAAATACTGAAAAACTGCATATCAATATCATGTACTCAGGCCACACATACTTTGAAAATTCACATTCTGTATAATATCTGGTATGCATGCATATATATATATATATATATTCTAATAACATAAATAAATCTCCTAGTGTCACGCCCCGAACCCCGAAATGGGACCCAGGGGTGAGAATGTAACCTAACCTGTCCCTGTATCCGATAAAAACATCTAAAGATACAGTACAAAGGATGAGGGTCCAATCCCGTGGGGTTCCCAGGCACCCTAAATACATCCAAATACAATCATTTACGCAGCAAAAAAAGGTCATCTATATACACATATGCAGTACCATACCAGAGTTTATACAAGAGCAGAACATGGCTCTATCAAAACGTACAAACTAGGTGCCCAAATACATCTCAAAATGGCAACCCAACAAAAATACAGTCTTAGCACTTACCCAAGTGCTAAACGCAGTACACCGACCACTATACTCCTAACACCATGACGCTAGTTCCAGTTACTTGAAAGACCTGTAAAAATGTATGTACAGCAGGGGTGAGACACCTCTCAGTAAGGAAGAACATAGGTTATATCGGTATGTGGCATTTGAGCATTGTCATGATACAACATACACGCAGTTAAATGCATTCCAGTACTAATTTCCACAGTGCATACACGCACACACAACACATGATCAGCAATCCCGTTGTCGTCACACCCTTCGGTCCGAAGCCGGTCCACGACAATTCGGCATTGGCCCGTAGCCAACCCGCGAAGCATGGCGCCACTAGCAACTGGTGGATCCACACCCTTCGGCCTATTCTGCCGGTATAGGCTCACGCCCTCAGATATAGAGTCGGATACTCTTGCCTACGTGGTAGGCGATAAACACACGCTCTCGGATATAGAGCTGGACACTCTCAGTACCTAGAACAATTTCGGAACCCAATTCCTACTAGCATTTCAACATATCACACACACATGCATGCTCATATATAACCAAACAAGCTACACCCTTTTGGTAATCTAAAACATGGTTTTTCAAACAAAGACAGTTTAAATAAGTTAAGGCACGACCATCCCAATATCATAGTATAAATCACACATATACTCTGTTTTCAACAAAACCCGGGATTCTGCCCGTCGCCCCTTTTTTCCCAAAACTGTAACAATGAAAAACCTATAGTTTTCCCTATTAGATTCCCCCAAATTAGTAGCCAAAACACATACAGGACCATGGACCACAGTTCCACCGAGTCCGATTTCAAAAATAACCAATATAAACATAGTTCCCTTTACCTTTTCCCCCCGAATAGCCAATCCTGAACTCCAAGCCTCCTAAACAGCGAATCGAGTTCCAAAACCTACAAATCACAGTACAAAATATACTCATAAGACTGTTACCTACCTAACTACAGGATTAGAATTGAAAACCGAGCCTTACCTCGATTTTACACCAAAACCCAAAAATCTTCGAAACGAGATTCCGATCCATAGAAATCATAGAGAATCCTTCCATGATCCTCGTGGTAACTTCAGATTTTCGATTCCATCAACGATCAGTGAAGAAATCTAAAGAGAAGGAGAGTAGGGAGAGTTCTAGAGAGAGAAAGAAATAAGATTAAGTTTTCTTAGCTTGGAAGAAAAGAAAAATCTTATTTATGGCCCTTTGACCTGGCCCAATTCATTGACGAAATGGTGTTCTTGTTGACGAATCTTTCACTAACTTCGTCGACGAATCGGTGACCTTGTCGACAAATCTGAGATCACCAATTTTTTTGAGACCCCTCGGCTTCTCCTCGTCGACGAGTCTTTGATTTTCGTTAACGAGAAGAACAAAGGCTTCGTCGACGAAATCTGCCAAATTCTCTATTTGCCCCTCTCCTATTTATTTAAACCAAGTTATCACGGTTCGGGTTCTTACAATCTCCCCTCCTTACAAAATTTTCGTCCTTGAAATTTGCCACCTCTCATTCATGAAGTCATACACACGATCAAACACATATACACCACTCTAGAGAACACCGGCGACCACTACAACGTAGTCCCATCATGCATATACATATACATACCCTCACTTATGGTGGAGGAATACCGTGGTTACATAAACAATGGTCTCAGGAGTTCACAATACACACACACTCCCGACGACTAATCACCTATCCCAACCCACAGTAGTATCATGTACAAGTGCTCAAAACAACTGTGGATACTTCCGGCATATTTCCATTTCCAGTTCCCAAGAAGCTTCTTAAACCTCATCATTTCGCCACAATACCTTCACTAACGGTATCTCTTTGGTACGAAGCTTCTAAACTTTACAGTTCGCTAAAGTATCCTCAATTTCCAACTCATCATAACTAATAACATGTGAAGGGTCCAACATGTACCTCCTCAACATGGATACGTGAAACACATCATGGACCTTCGAAAGTGCTGGTGGTAATGCAACTCTATAGGCTACTGGACCAACTCGCTCAAGTACCTCGAATGGTCCGATATAACTCTGGCTCAGCTTGCCCTTCCTCCCAAATCTCATCACTCCTTTCATTGGAGCAATACGAAGAAATAACTTACCTCCCACTTCGAACTCTAACTCACAGCGGCGAACATCTACGTAACTCTTCTACCGACTCTAAGCTGATCTAATCCTCTCCCAGATCAAACCCACCTTCTCACATGCCTGCTACACAAGTTCGCGTCCTAACACCTGACGTTCACCAATCTCATCCCAATAAAAAGGAGATCGCCACCTCCGACCATACAAAGCCTCGAACGGTGCCATCCCGATACTAGACTGGAAGCTGTTGTTATAAGCGAACTCTACAAGTGACATAAATTGTATCCAGCTACCACCGAAGTCTAACACACAAGCTCTCAACATATCTTCCAAGATCTATATCGTCCTCTCCGACTGTCCATCAGTCTGGGGGTGGAACGTTGTACTGAAAGTAAGCTTCGTCCCCAATGCCTCTTGCAAGCTTGTCCAGAATCGAGAATTAAACCTTGAATCTTGATCTGACACAATGGACACCAATACCCTGTGCATTCTCACAATCTTCTGCACATACAAATCTGCTAGCCTACTCAAAGGATAGCTAACTCTCATCGGTATGAAATGAGTAGATTTCATCAATCTATCCACGATCACCCAAATAGCATTTTGCCCGTGAAGCGCTGGTGGCAAACCGGTCACAAAATCCATGAAAATATGCTCCCATTTCCACACCGAAATAAGCAAAGGCTGCAACGGCCCTGCCAGCCTCTGATGTTCAGTTTTCACCTACTGACACGTCAGACACTACTCCACGAACTGAGCAATCTGACTTTTCATACTAGACCACCAAAAGGTCTCACGCAAGTCCCGATACATCTTTGTACTACCAGGATGTACCGTATACATAGAACAATGTGAATCCTCTAAAATCATCCTTCTGATCTCATCATCGTTCGGAACACATAGTCTGGTCCCAAACCTCAATACACCTCCCTCAGAGATGTTAAACCCTGTAGTTAGTCGCTGCTGTACCTTTTCCATAACCTCTGCCAACTCTGCATCATTAGCTTGCGCGGCTTTTATACGCTCAAACAAGGTTGGTTGGATCACCAAACCAGCAAGATAAGCCTGGTGATCACCAACCACTAACTCAATACCCGAGTTTTCCAAATCCCGTCTGATGTGACACTGAGTTACAACCGCAGATATAGTCATAGGCCCTGACTTCCGACTCAACGCATCAGCTACCACATTAGCCTTCCCCGGGTGATAACTGATTGTGCAATTGTAGTCCTTAATCAACTAAAGCCACCGCCTCTACCTCATGTTCAACACCTTCTGTGTAAAGAAATATCTGAGGCTCTTATGATCAATAAAAATCTCACACTGCACCCCGTATAGATAATGTCGCCAGATCTTCAGTGCATATACAACAGCAGCCAACTCCAAATCGTGCGTAGGGTAGTTCTTCTCATATTCCTTCAGTTGTCGAGAAGCATACGCTACTACCTTACCCTGCTGCATAAGCACACATCCCAGGCCTTTCAGAGACGTGTCGCTATAAATCACAAATCCACCATCCCCCGAAGGAATGGTTAACACTGGAGCAGTAACCATCCGGTGCTTCAACTTTTGAAAGCACTGCTCGCAATCACTGGTCCACTCAAACTGCACTCCTTTCCTGGTTAATCGTGTCAGAGGTCCAGATTGTTTAAAGAAACCCTCTACGAACCGACGATGGTAACCCGCCAGTCCCAGAAAACTCCGAACCTCCTGCACATTCTTCGGCCTCACCCAGTCGACCATAACTTCAATCTTACTAGGATCAACTGATATACCATCCCTAGTAACCACATGGCCTAAGAATGCAATTTGACTCAACCAGAATTCACACTTCTTTAATTTAGCATATAGTTTCTTTCCCCGCAGAATCTGTAACACCAACCTCAAATGTTGCACGTGCTCTTCCGTACTCCTCGAGTATACCAGAATGTCATTAATGAATACCAGTATGAACCGATCCAAGTACTCATAAAAAACCCTATTCATCAGATCCATGAACACTGCCGGAGCATTCGTCAACCCAAAAGGCATGACTAAGAACTCGTAGTGGCCATATCTGGTTTGGAAAGTAGTCTTCGCTACATCCTCCGATTTGACCCTCACTTGATGATATCCTGACCGCAAATTGATCTTCGAAAAGACCCGCGTGCCCTGTAATTGGTCAAAAAGATCATCTATACAAGGTAAAGGATAGCGATTTTTCACAGTTACCTTGTTAATCTCATGGTAATCAATGCACATCCGCATCGACTCATTCTTCTTCTTCACAAACAACACTGGAGCTCCCCAGGGCAAAACACTAGGTCGAATGAATCCATTGTCCAGTAAT